>NC_052509.1:13227177-13320030 GCF_014356525.2 Nilaparvata lugens | reverse complement strand
GATGAAATTGAAAGCTTGAGTTTCAAGAGGTGAAGCCAATTGTTAGAAGAATGGCAATAGATGCCACCACGAGTTTGTGATCTTGACAAAGTTTATCAGCGTGAATAAGTGAAGAAATCGATGAATAATTAAATCACAATTGAAGAATAGAATAAACGAATTAATTTGAAAGAATAATTCACTTTTAAAAATGTCTGTAAACTAGATGAATTTGGATGAAAAAGTTTAGACCGGGAGCGAAAGTGCACTCACCGACTAGGAACCATTGAAAGACAAGAAGCTAGCTAGACGCACTAGCAACAAAAAAAGGAAGGCGGAAATGTCAGCCACGTACGAAAAACGTTCACAAACGTTTGGTGAAAAAGTAGCAAATATCTAGAAAGTAAGATGCCTAAAGACAAAATAAATTCCAAAAAATCGAATAGTACAAATATTAAAATTGAAACGACAAATAACACGACGAATAATATAGAAAACCAACTTGATTATGGCAGTGCCGAAGAACCGTGACTGTGACGTCACCGGACAGCGCAGATGAACAAAATGACGACATGATGTCTACGTAGTAACGGAACGAGTAACAAGTGGAACCGTTCCAATAAATGCTTTGTCAGATTTACATAAACTGGGCCCCTTGTGTCATACGGGGGTATGGCACAATAAGAAAAAGTAAGAAATATGTAAAATCTGGCAAGGCAATTGGAAATTGAAAACTGGGCCCCATGTGAGAACCAGGGGAAAAAACAATGAAACCTGAAAATACGAAATGAACCATAAGAGCAAGGGGATTAACTAGAATCCTCATCAATGGGAAGAGGTGCTAAACTCGAAATAGCTCTCTTTAAAGTGCCGGAGGGAGTGAGAACAGTGACAACTCGAACCTTGTCGTCCTTACCGGGATGAACTTCAGTAATGCGCGCCAGTTTCCAAGTGGACTGCGCGGAACCAGGATCCTTCAAGATGACAACCGTGCCGACCTTCAAATTTTCACAATTGTTTAGCCATTTGCCTTTTTTCTGAAGAGTGGTTAAATATTCACTAGACCACCTATCCCAAAGCTCCTGGATAGAAACAGCAAGTTGATACCAACGTGAACGATGATCAATGTGTTTGGTGTTAGGCGGTAAGAAGGGTAATGATGTAAGTGGACGTCCAATCAAAAATGACCTGGAGACAAGTAGGCAAGATCATGTGGATCTTCCGACAAGGGAACAAGAGGGCGCGAATTCAAGATGGCTCCAACCTGAGCAGCAAGAGTACAGGTTTCTTCAAAGTTAAATACCTTGTTGAATGTAACTACACGGAATATGCGTTTGAAGTTTTTTACCGCATTCTCCCAGAGTCCACCGAAGTGCGGAGCCCGAGGGGGAATGAAGTGCCATTGGATGTTGAGTACAGACATAGTGTCATGAATATCTGATTTGAGATGATCAGAGGACAAAAATTCGTGGAGCTCACGTAGCTCATTGTTGGCACCAACGAAAGTTGTGGCGTTGTCCGAAAAAATGGAATGCGGAATGCCACGACAAGCAGAAAACCGAATCAGAGCGGCAATAAATGCCTTGGAAGTAAGTTCCGAGACAGTTTCAATATGAACGGCACGATTACCATACACACAAACAGCGACAAGTATGCTTTAGAAAAAGTACGAGATTTGGGGCCGCCTACACGGATGGAAATAGGACCGGCGTAATCCAAACCACAATTATAAAAGGGAAAATTAGCCTGAACGCGGGCCGCTGGTAAACTACCCATGATTTGCTCAGAATGAAGAGCCGAAAAGCGAAAACACATTATGCAATGCCGCAATACACTTCTGATGGTGCGACGGGTGGAGGGAAACCAAAATCGTTGTCTTACACTGGCCATGGTGGCCTGCACACCAGCATGACTTAGACGACGATGGTGAGCAACAATCAATGCACGAGTGAATTTGTGATTGCTGGGCAACAATATTTGATGTTTATAATCAAAGGAAGCATTTGCATTTTGCAAACGTCCACCAACTCTGAGCAGTGAATCTGAGTGAATGAATGGCGACAAGGCTTTAATAGAGCTATTAGGCAATAGCTCCTGATTTTGACACAATGCTTTAAGTTCAGCAGAGAAAGCTTCTTCTTGAATGGATTTGAAGATACAATTTTCAGCTTCTAAAATTTCAGAGATAGCTAATTGACCAAAGCGCGGAGCGACTGAATTTTGTTTCCTACAATTATGAATGAACCGTAGAACATATGCTGTTGTATGAACAATTTTGTGATAGGTGGAGCAACTATTAATTATGCCTGAGATAACATCATTATGAGAAGAAGTAGTAGCTAATACCTGAACTGAATGAGAACTGATGTCCTGAACTGATACCTGAAATGATTTCTCTAACTGATGAGAGACATCATTTGAAGTTAGAAAATTCGACATGACCCTACAGGGAGCGGCCACAGGCGAAGGAGGGAGGCACGAACGAGGTGCTGCAACAGGACGAATAGTTTTACAAGAACCAAATATGACCCAACCTAAACTGGTTTTCTGAAGAATGGGAGCGTTTTGAGCAAGATACAATTTACCAGGCTGAAGTACAGATGTGAATATGCCAGCACCAAGTAACAAATCTACAGGCTTAGGCTGATCAAACAATGGTTCCGCTAATTTTAGTTCAACAGGAATTGAAATTTTAGAAAGATCAATGTTCACACTAGGAACATTAGATGATATGCTATCAACTACAATACAATTTTCTTCAACCAACCACGAACGATCAGATGAAGACAAGCAAACTGAATGAGAAATAGATGATTTGGTCTTATTCTCACTTACACTATGAATCAAAGTGTCCGAATACAAAGTAACAAGTGACAATTTTTCAGCCAACCTAGTTGACATCAAATTACAATCAGAGCAATAATCCAAAAGCGCAGTTGCTTTAATAAATTCCCCACTAGAAGATTGAACCAAAACTTCGGCAGTAGGTAACAAAGTGACAGTTGATTGCTGTTGCAAACACAGTGACGAAGTGGAGCTCATTGTGACATGAGAGTTCTTCTGAGGCTGTTCTGCATGAGAAACAGCTTGTTTAGTTGTTTCTGCATTCTGAACCATGACGGAATTCAAGCCAGCATTCTTACCCTTGGAGGGAGCAAAAGATTGAGAATGAATAACATTTGAAGTTACCTTATCCTTAGAAGTAGGCTGAGTGTCTCGTGATTGAGGATACAACCTATGAAGAACAGTGTGGTGACTCTTGCCACAAAGTGTACACGATTTGTCCGAACAAATATGATTGGGTGTGAAAGGCTTGAGGCAATTATAACATAACCTTTTGTCATGGACAGCATTCCAACGATCAGTAACCTGCAACTTCAATAATTCATTACAACGATTTGGAAAATGACCAACAGAATTACAAAAACTACAAGGTGACATAGAAGAGGTAGTAACCTGCATCCTAGATTGAACATTCGATTGATTTTGATTGAACTTCGGCTTGCTATGAGCACCAACCGAGTTGGATGTACTTTGCTGTACATTTCCTTGATGATGGTTAGCTGAGCTTGAAGCAACAGCTTCCATGATTTTGCATTGTGATTCCAAAAAATTCCAAAATTTATCAATGGTGGGAATGTCGTGTATACCAACACTCTTTTCCCTTTCTCGAACAGTAGCAGTATCCAACTGCAACAACATTTTGTGCATGTACAATAAGTCCTTGATTTGGACTCCAAGTTGAAGTGCTTCGAGCACGGTAATGTGGGACTTGCAAAAGTCAATGAATGCCCGTAATGATTGCGGACAGTTATGTTTTATGGTAAGAGGAGATTCAATTGCCGTGACGTGCCTGGCAGCAATTAATCTCTTATTGTCATACCTCTCCTTTAAGAGGTTCCATGCAAGCTGAAAACCATTTTCGTCAGCTTCAATATGTTCCACTCTAGCAAGAGCTTCACCACTGAGTGATTGACGAAGATAGAAAAATTTCAATGAGTCATTAATATTATCCTGATTACCAATAATATTGGTAAAAGCACTTGAGAATGCTTGCCATTTTGAAAGCTCCCCATTGAAGCGTGGAAGCGGAATCTGAGGCAACTGAAAATTTGCCAAATGTGAGTTTTGAGATGTTGGCCGCTGGGAAGCACCAGCAGTGGCCTCATTGTTGCGTTGTCTGCTTTCAAAGGCAGTTAATACAGCGTTTGCCTTAGAGGCAATGGAGATGAACTTATTAAGTATTTCAAAATGAGTTGAAGTATCTTGTGCTTGCAACTCTGCATTCCATAAATGTTCATGAATCTTATCATACTTAATTCTGAGTGAACCTAGTTCGTTTTTGACAGTCAACAATTGATAATAAGTGGCTTCAGTGTCCACAACATAATCGTTATTGTTGGTTATGAACCAATCTATTTCCTGGTGTAAATTGTCTCTTGCATTGAAAAGGGCAGAAGGCTCAGGAAGTCAGTGAATCTTCCTCATGATCGGACATGCTTAAAAACTAACAGAAAAACCTGAGTGAACGAAACGATACTGCACTGTAGCAATGCGATTGCTGAGCCAATAAGCAACTTTGGGCGCTGGTCCAGTACGCAGAGAGGCACGCCTGTGCATTTGAGGCAAGTTGTATCAAGCTTGCTGTGTGGTGAGTCATTTTGCTGTGTGTTGTTTTCTCAATGCGCAATAGCCGTCTGTGACCAGTTCAGTGCGGTTCAGTCTCTCAGGGTACAAGATAGTTGATAGCTGGTGCATACACGTCGCAGCGTGCTTTGAGTTGCAGCCAGTACTGAAAATTTGAAACAAGTGTGTGAATGCTTAATATTAAACAATACAAACATACAAAGGTACAATGGAATAAAATATACTCTAGTGTGGGATCTAATCATTGGCGTCAAGCTAGACTATTAGGCACACAGTCACTGAAACCCTAAGGTTCAATGGACCAAGAAATGGGTAATAAAAATTAACAATTATCCCAGGTAAACACTGGATCAAAAATGAACGGGCTGGAGGACCAATTTTTATCCAATTGATCCAATTAACAATTATCCTAGGTAAACACTGGATCAAAAATGAACGGGCTGGAGGACCAATTTTTATCCAATTAGTCCAATTAACAATTATCCTAGGTAAACACTGGATCAAAAATGAACAGGCTGGAGGACCAATTTTTATCCAATTGGTCCAATTAACAATTATCCTAGGTAAACAATGGATCAAAAATCCGGCCCGGAGGACCAATTTTTATGACAGAATACAAAGTCAGGGCAGTGGACTGTGAATGATAGTTGGTATTAATACCTACAAATAAATCTTTGAATTCTGTGCATAAAAATACTGATAGCTTGAAGTGTGGTAAGTACGCCAATAAAAGACAAAATGAGTCAACAAAATGAGATTTAATAATAATAAAATAATAGGCAGATGGCCACATACAAAAACAAGTGTAAGTAGATTGAATCAAAAAATCTTGGGACAATTACAACATGTAATAAAAAACGTTAGAGAAATACAAAATTTAAATGAAATTAGGTCAATGACATTAATGACCATTGAAGCCTGACAATAATCGAAAAGGTATTATTAATGATACCTAAATTGCCAATATAATTGAGTGCTATAATGAAATTGAGTGCAAAATTCAATCTTAATGATTTACAAAAGGAATAGTAATAAATGACAATAAGCTGTAGATAGTGCTCAATAAATAGAATACATTAATATAGGCGGCATAGGCCTTCAGTGAATTAAATGTCAAGCTAGACATTAATTGAACAACTCAAATATGTGAATGTGCTTACAAGCCAAGCGTAGCTATCAATACAGTGAAATAATTACTAATATAGAATACGTTAATATAGGCAGCATGGGCCTTCAATGAATTAAATGTCAAGTTAGACATTAATAGAACAACTCAAATATGAGAACACGCTTGCAAGCCAAGGGTAGCTATCAAATACAGGCGACATAGGCCTTCAGTGAATTGAATGTCAAGATAGACATCAATAGAACAATTAATAGGCGTCAGTGGCCTTAAAATGACACTTAAGAGCTAAGGGTAGCTATTAACAAAATTGAATGTCTTGGTCGACATTAGTACGCTTGTAAAGCCAAGGGTAGCTATCACATACAAAATTGAATGTCTTGGTCGACATTAATACGCTTGTAAAGCCAAGGGTGGCTATCAACAAAATTGAATGTCTTGGTTGACATTAATACGCTTGTAAAACCAAGGGTAGCTATCAACAAAATTGAATGAAGTACATATTATAACCTTGACATTATGTAGGACAGTGCTCTTAATGAGACATGCACTGTAACATATTGAATTCATGAAGATAGGCTCGATTGCCAAAGGTATGGACAATTAAATGTTTTTAATTGCCAAAAAGGTTGAATGATAGCTACAAAAATTATATGAATGCACATAAAACTGTTTGAATTAGAAATTGAGAGTGTGGTCCATTACCGAGACGCTGTAGCATTTTATGAACAATTATGTAATACACGTGTAAATGAAAGTTGATTAAAACGATTTACATAACCTGAATGAAATTTTGAAGAAGAGATGCAGCCAGGCAGACAGGCAATGAATCCACGGTACCCAAAGAACAGGACATCAGCAAGCGATGATGTGATCTGGCCATGCAAAGACAAGAATGGAAGCGTCCAACAGTAGGCGAATCCCCCAGTGGAAATGTGAGCAGGAACATGTAGAATTCCAATGAATAATCCGAATTTCAAGTTGTGGAATTTTTAGATTGATTTCCAAACGGTAGAGATGATGAAATTGAAAGCTTGAGTTTCAAGAGGTGAAGCCAATTGTTAGAAGAATGGCAATAGACGCCACCATGAGTTTGTGATCTTGACAAAGTTTATCAGCGTGAATAAGTGAAGAAATCGATGAATAATTAAATCACAATTGAAGAATAGAATAAACGAATTAATTTGAAAGAATAATTCACTTTTAAAAACGTTCTGTAAACTAGATGAATTTGGATGAAAAAGTTTAGACCGGGAGCGAAAGTGCACTCACCGACTAGGAACCATTGAAGGACAAGAAGCAGCTAGACGCGCTAGCAACAAAAAAAGGAAGGCGGAAATGTCAGCCACGTACAAAAAACGTTTACAAACGTTTGGTGAAAAAGTAGCAAATATCTAGAAAGTAAGATGCCTAAAGACAAAATAAATTCCAAAAAATCGAATAGTACAAATATTAAAATTGAAACGACAAATAACACGACGAATAATATAGAAAACCAACTTGATTATGGCAGTGCCGAAGAACCGTGACTGTGACGTCACCGGACAGCGCAGATGAACAAAATGATGACATGATGTCTACGTAGTAACGGAACGAGTAACAAGTGGAACCGTTCCAATAAATGCTTTGTCAGATTTCACAACCTATTGAATTAGATATGAAAATTCACAACCATGACTCTCATATCGTCTCTAGACCCAATAATTGTATCTGTGGAACAATTGAAAAAGTCAATTTTCAAAAATATCTTGGAATAATAGTTGACATTCACTTGAAATGGAACTTTCATGTGCAACACATAATATCTAAATTGAAACCTAGACTGTATCCAAGCAGGAAGTTGTTTGTTGAATTTGGGGTTCCAACGCTATGACAGGTCTTTGTAGGGAAAATCATTACACATGCCAATAGAAATAAGCAGCATCTTACTTTGAATAGACATTTACACAACCTTTGTCCGTCTGTACAAAATCCTTATACTCGAAACTTTACAAGATTAACTATAAATAAACATCAATTCACATACTTCATGGAATACTTTGCTAATATAGTCCCATATCACTTTATAAACAATAGAATAACAAAAAAACTAAGTAGTGAAATAGAAGAGTGGGTAAAAGCTAGAGTTTATTTCAAGATAAGTGTATGAAATGATAATTTTGTAATAACTGTAAGATCATAGTATATAATTCGTCTGTTATAGAACGTTTTTCTTGATTCTGTACTATATGGGTATTATAGTATATATCCACTTTTAGTCTTGATTAATGTTATAATATTTGTAATTTCCAATTGCACTCACTGCTGGCGAACAAGTTCCACTTATGCCGGTAGTGCCTTTTTATATAAATTTACTCATTTATAATATTATTTATAGTATCTATCATATTTTTAATGTAAGTACTGATTGTAAAATGTTATGGCAAATAAGAAAATTATAACTGATACGTTTCTACTAGCTTGATGGAAATTCGATGAGCCCCACTATACAAAAGTTATCAATACTAAACACTTTAGCACTACAATACAAACATAACATTTTTGAAATGCTAAAACTCTTTTGTTCCAAAAGATGAAGTGGGTGGTGAAAGCAAGATTGGAAAATTTAGAAAGAACATATTTTGGCCTCTCATTTCAATTATCCAATCCATGCAATTGGAAAGTCATTAAAGAATAAGAAATCTTATGAATCCAGGTGCAAAGAGCATAATAAATTTTGTAACATTGAAATCACTAGAACATAGTCTTGTTAAAAAGTGTTTTAAAATAAAAGCAAGGATAATTTATTTGAAAAGACATAACTGATGTTGCATTCATAGACATTAATGGATAATTTTATGATAGGATAGATAGGAAAGACAAAGAAGGATATTGAGAGTTTTATTTGAAGATTATTATACTTTATTGCACAAATATTCGAAAAATATGAGTACAAATTGTACTGACTAGAAAAACAAATCTGAGAATATTTATAGCTAGCAGTATGTGCAGTGAGTCAGCTAAATTTAAAAAAAAAATCGGATAGAATATTGGTGAATCATGCAGATGATAAGAAGGGCAAGACTTTAACATTTTGAAACTTTCTTGAAGTATTATGTCTGAGATTAATTTCTGATTGACAGAGTTTCTAAGTGAATAATGATTGATATAATTATTTATATATTCTCTATGTTAATGAATGGGTAACAGTTTTGAGAGTTGAGCTCTTTTAAGAGTTATGGGGCCTCAGAAATCAGTTAAATATTTTTAGTATTTGGATGTTGTTTTGGATTGTATGAAGTTTTGTTTGGAAAAATTCAATTTCAAAGTGTTTCCTTAAATGTTTTTTTTTTAGTTTTGTTTTGTAGTCATAGAGATCACAGCTCTAGGGTCTTTCTTTAGTGTGCATCCTCAGATGTCTGTTGAGAGCTGATTTGTGTATTGCTTTGTAGTCACAGAAATCACATCTGAAGGGTCTCTCTCCAGTGTGAGTCCTTATATGTTTGGTGAGAGATGATTTGTCTGTTGCTTTGTAGTCACAGAAATCACATCTGAAGGGTCTCTCTCCAGTGTGAATCCTTAAATGTTGTGTGAGATATGATTTCACTGTTGCTTTGTAGTCACAAAAATTACAGCTGAAGGGTTTCTCTCCAGTGTGAATCCTTAAATGTTGGTTGAGATGTTCTTTTTTTATTGCTTTGTAATCACAGAAATCACAGCTGAAGGGTCTCTCTCCAGTGTGAATCCTCAAATGTTGGGTGAGATTTGATTTCACTGTTGCTTTGTAGTCACAGAAATCACAGCTGTAGGGTCTCTCTCCAGTGTGAATCCTCAAATGTTGGATGAGAGATGATTTTTGTGTTGCTTTATAGTCACAGAAATCACAGCTGTAGGGTCTCTCTCCAGTGTGAATCCTTAAATGTTGCATGAGATGTTCTTTATTTTTTGTTTTGTAGTCACAGTACTTGCACTTACGTTGTTTCCCAGCTGTGTGTATTCTACAATGAAGATTTAATTCTCTGATGTTGCTGAATGCTTTACGACACAACTGACATTCAGTTAATTCACTATCACTTGTTGCATCAATCACATTCTTTCTTGCATTTTTTATTAATAAGTCAACCTCATTGAGGTCTTCATCGGAATCGTTGATCAAAGTGTTCCCAAGAGTTTCATCAAATGATCTATTGATGGAGCTTGAAACTCCTTGTTCAACAAAGTTTGATATACATACTCCTTGTGGTAATCTTGTACTTTCAGAATGTGTAAATAATGTGTCAGAAGAATTGTCTTCAATATGCACTAATGTTTCTGAGTGTGTTTCATAAGATTCTTCTATATTCTCAACTTTCAAGTGTTCAGGTATGAAAGGGTCAAAGTTCAGTCTATCTGTTGAGAGAGAATAGATGCTTTCAATCTGTATGCCTGCATCATTTCCTTGCTGAATCTCCTCTTCTTTCATTATTCCTTCATGTTGTTGGTGTTCTTCTTCTCCAATCAGAACCTCTGGCTTTAGTACTATAATTTCAAATCGATGTTTTGAATAATTGTGGTCTAAATATACAACCTGATTATCCATGTTATGCTGAATCTGGTGTTTTTCTTCAATGGTGTCTTCAGCTCGAGCTGGTCCATAGATCGGCCAATCACAGATGTCCATGTCTGGTCCTTGATGTTGAGAATGTGTCATTGACCCTGAGTTGTCTTGTCCTTGACCATCCATGTTGTTTGACTGAATCTGGACTGGTCTGGATCCACTGTGGCATCTGTAGCTGTACTCTCCTCCCTGTAAGCAAGTCAGTGGCTCAGTTGTAGTATGTTATGTTGTGATTAAATAAAGAAATAATGAATTTGGTTCTTTCAGTAATTGTTCAGCTTGCAATATTCGATCCAATTTCAAATATGGTATTGAATAAATATTTCAGTTTGTGAAAATTCCCATGAAAACCCAAAGAGTAACACCTTATGCTCCATCTATTACATATACATGAGGAATGGATTTCTACATTAGTGTTTTTTATCAATTATGTCACATAAATAAATTCTAAATTGAAGGCCTGTTTCTGATCTCAGGATTAAGAATAGAATAGAATAGAATAGAATTTTATTAGTCATTCAATATTCACAAAAAATACATCGACTTCGTCAAATACATCTTTTTTAAATCACTATTATTCATTAGTCAGTCTTAGAAATACAATTAACAAGTAATGTAAAGCATAGATCACAAGTTACTCATTATATCATAAGAGAAATGGTACCCAGTTTATAGAAAAGAAATCATTTACTGTGTACAAACATTCATTAACTAATACATATTTAATTTTATTTTTAAATTGAGTGAATGCTAGTAACTTCAATTTGTCTGGTGTGGAGTTATATAATTTTATTGACATGTAGTGCCAGTTTCTCTGAGATTTGGAATGGCTATATCGCGGAATTTTAAGTCTATGTCTATTTCGTGTGTAAATTATGTGTGTGTAATTATTCTAATTCTATTAAATTATGGTGTTGGTTTGTATCATATTTATCCAAATTTTTTTGTACATGACATAAAATATTAAAAACATACAGTGATGGCAATGTCAGCAATCCAAGTTCTATGAAATGTGGTCTACAATGAGCATTGAAAGGCAAATCACATATGATTGATTAAGAGTCGTAATCAGTCGTTCGAGGCGAGCGGTCGTCAATATCACAGCAGAACTCAGATAACGAAATTTTCTTGTTTCATCATCCTAACCTTCAAGTTTAAAACTTTCATTTAAATTATTATTCATTAATTGTGATGGCGCAGTGTTATTATTGCAACAGTTCTCTGCCAGCATCAGGTGACGTCGTAACTTGTTTTGGGTGTAATAATAAATTTCATTTTGGGTGCAGTCTCAAAGAATCTACATATCGTCGTATGTCGGAGGATGAGCGAAAGAAATGGCGTTGTTTCCATGTGTGTAAAAACTCGAAAGGGGCAACAGGGATCGCATCTCCAGGTAATGAAACCCCTAGAGATAATATTAATGATCCGGAAATTCGTACAATACTCCATTCTTTGAACACTAAATTAGCAAGTATTGAAACGACTGTTAATTCTGTACAGGCGAGACAGGTGTTCATCTCCTCTAAATATGATGAACTTCTCAATGAGATAAAAGTGCTACGTACCGAAAATAAAAGCTTGACTAGTGAGATTGCCAAACTGAACAAACAAATTAGCGCTAAGGATATTATCATTAATGATCTTAGTATGCAGATTAATGAACTTGAACAATGCGGTAGAAAAAATAACTTGGAAATTCACTGTCTTGATGCAACTCATAGGTCTCCGCTCGAGGATTTGAAACACATAGCTGAGAAAATAGACTTGAACTTTAGAGAAAGTGATGTGAGTGCTACTCATAGACTACCTGTCCGAAAATCCAGCGCAAATTCATCAGAAAATGCTCCTGTGTTGATTGTGCAGTTTGTTTCAAAATTGGTTCGTGCTGAATGGCTTACTAAAGGCCGTGCAGCAAAACTAACTAACAAAATTCTAGGAAACCCGTCAGATAAATCAATATTCTTTAATGAAAATCTCACAGCTTTTAATAAAAGATTGTTCGTGCAAACTAGGAACAAGGCAAGATCTCTTGGTTACAAGTTTGTATGGACCTCTCAGGGTAGAATTCTTGTAAGAAAGGAACCTCAGGCACAAGTAATTCGTATTAAATGCGAATCAGACCATGACAAAATTATTTAAAGATATTTGTACTCGTAGTGCTTTGTAGTTACATAATTTGTTTTCTTATTCCTGTTATCTGCTATTTCAAATCTCTTTTTATATAATGTGTATTATCACCATATTCTCTGTAATGCATGAACATACTATCCCAGGTAAATTCAAAATTATAATTACAATCCCCTTTTAATTAGTCAACAACTACAATCATGATTGACAATGATTTTCAAATTGAGGAGATGGTTTTGCCATGCAAAACGTTTCCGACAATCGATAGCTGGCTTGCTGATAAGAGCGTCCCTTCCTTGTTAGCTCAACAGATTAGTTATCCATTCAAAATTATTTACCTTAATATTAGATCATTGCGACAGAATTTTGACAAACTTACGAATATCGATATTATTTTGTTATCAGAAATCAATATCGATCCTGACCTAAGTAGCCTTTTTCAAATAAATGGTTAAAAAGCTGTATACAAGTGTGCTCCAAGCAGATTTTATCATGGCCTTGTTGCTTTTATAAAAAAAATATTAATTTCAAGGAAGTATCTGTCAATTTCAGTTCAGAAAATCTAGAATATATTATGCTGAATTTCAATGTTAATAACCTGACTCTTAATATAATAAGTTTGTATGGACCACACAGTTTTCATAAAGATAATTTCATTACTGATCTAGAGCAGTTAATTCTTGAGGTTGATAATACAGCTAATCTTATCATTATCGGTTATGCGAACCTAGATATTCTTAAATCCAATGATCAATTTGTACAGTTATATGAATCAATGCTTTTTTCTTATGGTTGCAAAAAAGGTATTTCTGCTGTCACTAGAGAAGAGCTCAGGCAAAGTTTGCTCACTCAAACTTGTATTGATCATTTATTCCTAAGTCTAAATAGTAATTTTATTGCTCATACCGGAGTCATCAATGTAAAGATCTCCGATCATTATATCATTGGTTGCAAAATTCATTGCAACCCACAATCGAAACCCAATTATGACCAAAAAGTATTCAAAACTATCATAGATAAGAAAAAACGTATATCTTTATTAAAACAAAGTGAATGGAATAGTTGTCAATTACTTTCCTCTCCCAATTTGGTATATGAAATGATTAAATTAAATTTTGATAGTGCAACAAAACAATCTGAGAAAATTATTCGTATTAAAACCAATCATTCCAATGATTTTAAAAATAATTGGATGACATATGAACTATATAATAAGCTTAAAATAAGAGATATCTTATTCAGGCGTTCCAAAAGCAACCCTACGAATACTGTGTACAAAAATGATTATCAAGTTTATAGGAACAAACTCAATAAAGATATCACACTTGCTAAGCGAACTTATATAATAAAAAGCTTCAATGACTCAAAAAACAATATCAGGAAGAAATGGAAGTGTATAAATGGTATTTTAGGTCGATCATCTGACGTCTCAGATAGTAGAATCCTTAAAGACTTCTCTCACAAATTCTCAAATCCAGACCAAATTTGCTCAGCCTTCGCGGATTCTTTCATAACAAATATAAGAAATACTTCCCATTTATGTCCAATAATTCTTGATGACTCTGTTTCAATCCCACCTAATCACAACTTTTATCTAAGACAAGCTACTATTCAAGACATTGAACAAATAGTTCATGAAATGGATAAAAACAAATCTCCTGGATTTGATGGTATAGGAGTATTGGAATTGCAAACCCTTGAAGACTATCTTTGCACTCCTCTTTGCCGCATGATCAACCTATCTATTTTAAAAGGCATTTTCCCCGACTCCCTGAAAAATTCAATAGTTAAACCAATTCATAAATCTGGTGCACGTGATAACTTCAATAACTACAGACCAATCTCTAAATTGTCAGTACCAGAAAAAAATTTTGAAAAATATTCACTAACACAATTAAATAAATACATACTCCAGAACAATATTATATCTAATTATCAGTATGGATTCCAAAAAGGAAAATGCACTGAGTCACTTCTAGTAAATTTTACACATAAAATAAAAACTCTCCTGAATGACAGATATCATGTTCTTGCGCTATTCATAGATTATTCAAAAGCATTTGATACACTTAATCATAGGATACTTCTTGAAGAATTACTTAATATTGGAATTACTGGCAATGTATTGAAATTGTTTGAGAGCTATTTGAGTGATAGACACTTCATGGTTAACCTAGGGGGCAATCACAGTGGGTTATATAAATGTGACAATTTTGGAGTTCCGCAGGGAAGCATTTTAGGTCCCATTTTGTACAATATTTATGTGAATTCAATTTCCAAAGTAATCAGACATGGAGAAGTATTGATGTATGCTGATGATACTGCTCTGATTGTTGGACATAAGAATTTAAAAGTGGCTGAACAATTGATACAGTTTGATTACAACAGAATTCTGAAATGGTCCCATGACAGAAATCTTATAATCAACAGGAAAAAAACTGTACTAATGCACTTTAAATCTCCACATCTAAGATGCAACGTAAATCCAACTGTATTAAGCCACGACTGTCATTGCCTTCATGCGAATGTTTCTCAGATCTGCACTTGTCCGCCTCTTACTTTAGTAAATAGTACCCATTACCTTGGCATTATAATCGATAGCAGCCTGAGATGGTGTCCTCACATAGACTACATTTCAAAAAAACTTCAAGCGCTTAACGCAAAAGTATTTTATTTGCATAAAAATATCACCCCTGATTGCCTATATCTAATTTATAAGTCCTTGATGGAACCAATAATTAGATATAGCATTGAATCATGGGGAAGTGCAGCCGATTATCTTTTATCTAGAGTTGAACGAATACAATCAAGAACATTAAAATGTATAACTACCAGAGTTCCTGATGTTAATAATATTGATCCATACAACCCACGTAGCTTACAAATATTCTATCATACCTTATCGCCCAAACATTTCTACCTTTTCAAAATTGTAATACTCCACAAAGAAAATTTATACTATAGACTCCTTGCTCCTCCCTCACCCTACAATTTAAGATCTCCATCAATATATGTAGTACCCAGATTCAATAATATTTATGGTAGAAGATCCCTACATCATGTAATTCCCTACTTATTTAACAAACTACCTCCAAATATTCGTGATTACTCTAAGAAGGATGTAATGTTGTATCTCAATAATAACAGCACAATCAATTTATAAAACTAATAATATTACAAACGTACACATAATTTTAAGAAACGTCATGTTAAAAAAATGACAGCTATATGCTTACATTATTAGAATTTTTCAATTTTTGCTGGCAGAAGTTTTGAAATTTTCCTTTTATTGTCACTGCCGCCTGCCTCAACGATAAAAATGTACTATTACTTGTGTCAAATTTTTTTCCCTTTTCCTTATTATTTCATTCCTTTCTAATAAATTTTCATTTTTCCCTTTTTTTATTAATTCTGTATCAAAATCAAATGTATATTTCTTATTTTATTTTTTCATTTTGCATTAGTTTTCTTTCATTTTTTACTTAAAATCTTTGAAGTGTGATATTTATTTTGTCTAAGTTTATTTATCTTTTGTAACTCATTTTTTCCTGTAACTGGGCACCCGCCGAAAAACCTTTGGGTTTGGCAGGACCCTCAACTGTTTGTATTGCGAATAAAAAATTTTGATTTGATTTGATTTGATTCTAATAGCCTTCTTCTGAAGGACAAAGATTGAATTGGCTTTAACACTATTAGCCCAAAGCATAATTCCATATGATAGGAGACTCTGAATGTGTGCATAATAGATATTCATCAGCACAGGCCTATCAACAGTTACACATAGTCTGCAAAGCATATACAGGCATACATATACAGTTTAACTGACAAAAAATCAATGTACGCCTCCCATGACAGACATGAATCAATCATAACACCTAGAAACTTGAGTGGTGTAGCATCCTTCTGCTTTCTGAAATTGAAAATGATATCAGAGGTTTTGTCATCATTAAGAGACAAATTATTAGCTGCACACCAGTCCTTTAGAATAAAATAACTATGGTTTCGTTCTCTTTCAAGATCAAACTCGGATGGGCAATTAATTTTTAAGCCAAAGTCATCAGCAAAAAGGTAACCATCCAGACTGTTTCCATCAATATTAATCGGCAAATCATTTACATAGATATTGAAGAGAATAGGGCCTAAAATAGAGCCCTGAGGCACTATTCTCTAAACTCTACCAATCTGCCATTTGACAAAACCCCATCCTTGTATACAAACTGATTCCTGTCAGTCAAATATGATAAAACAAGTCGCACTGCGCCTGGTGTAAAGCCATAGAAACCCAGTTTATCTCCCAATATGTGGTGCTGAACAGTGTCGAAAGCTCTTGAAAAATTATATGACCTCAGACCCACAGAATCACCGGACTCCATGTGGCTTATAACCCCACTAACAACACCAACCATAGGATCATTTGTGCTTCTACCAGCCCTGAAACCAAATTGCTTATGTGTGAATATATTGTTGGACTCAAAATAAGATGACATCTGTTCATGAATCAAAGTCTCAAAAACCTTGGAGAAAACAGGTACAATAGCAATTGGTCTGAAGTTACTTTTCTCCTTTCTAGAACCCTTTTTATGTATAGGCAAAACTTTTACATTTTTCAGGATACATACAACCAGCAATAATACAATCATTAAATAAAAAAGCCAGTACCTCACTTATTTTATCAGCTGCTATTTTCAGAATCGAAGCATTAAGTCCATAAATATCCATACACTTACTATTACTTAAACCTAAAATTGTATGGAAAACTTTTTCAACAGTCACTGGCTTGAAAGAGAAATTCACACTTGGTCTTGTCAACTTACTATAATAAAAAGCTGTATTTTCAACACTAACAGATATATCTTGGCTCAACTGCGAAATATGTTCAACAAAGAAATTGTTAAAATCCTCAGAGGTTATATCATCAACTTAAGTTCTATTACTACATTTATTTTTTGTGAAACTATTTACAATTTTCCATATAGCCCTACTCTTATTAATAGAACTACTTATAATTGCATTATGATACAAAATTCTTGTCTTCTTTATTTCAAGCCTGTACAACTTTCTAGATTCTTTATAGAGGGAGAGAAACTCAGGTGTTCTGAAGGTTTTATACAAGTGATAAAGGCCATCGCATTTGACCTTTAATGCTTCAAGACTACTATCATACCACTCACTGTTTTGTTTGCAATTATTAGATTTTACAGATTTCAATTGAAAAGAACCATTCACAGCTCTCATGAAAAGTTCGAAAAATTTATTGTATCTATCATTATAATTAAGTGTGGAGTAGACCTCCAGCCAATTAATGGAATTCAGATAACTGACAAAGATTCTAGCATTATCATCATTTATCAATCTAAACTTATTATTTGCAGTAGTTCTAACATTCCTATTATTTAAATTAAGCCTTAACAGAATTCCATCATGATCAGAAAAAAGAGTGTGAATGATTTCAGATGGCCATAGACTATTATGAATATCAGTTAAAATGTTATCTATACACAATCCATTTGAAACTCCATCAAGACCAGGTCTAGTAATATCCCTTATTGTTACACTCAAACCAAAGCATTCAAACAAGTTCAGTAAGTCATTTTTGAAACAATCGTGACCTATCAAATTTACATTAAAATCACCGCCAATCACCAGATTGTAACCATTTTTAAACTCAGCACTTAATACATTATAAAAGCATGTTAAAAATCATTAAAATAATTCACACTTCTATTATAGGGCCTATAAACTGACAAAATTATGATTTTATTTCTTATAAGTTCAATTGCGGCAACTTCACATACCATTTCAATTGACATGTCTCTAATATGATCAAGAGTCCTAAATTCTAGTTGATCATGAACAAAAATAGCTGCCCGACCCCTTATACGATCTGATCAAAAAAAAAAACAGAGGCAGTTTTAAATCCAGGCAGATATGTAAAATCCAAATCAGTATTATTAATCCAATGCTCGGATATCATAAGAATTTTTATATTGTAATTAGTACAAATTAGAGACAAATAGTCAAACTTATTACAAATACCCTGTACATTCCAGGAAAAACAATTAACTTTTTCGTTGTTATAATCATTATACCTAGTTATATTACAGGAACTATTAGCAACAGAATTTGAAATCATAACACTATCAGACCCTCTGTCAATAATATTCGTTTGAGTAGGATTTTTTAATTGTAAATCTACAGCAGATATGCTTGAAGCATCTTTGTCATGTGCTACTAATTTAAATGCTCCACTAATGATGAATTTACAGCAACAGGAGCATTGTCAAAGTTACTAGAATCGTTAGCAGATCCTAAAGTTACATCAATTATCAGAGAAGATTGCACATTGCTCTGACTGTCAATAGATTTTCCTGTAGAATACTTTTCATGACTAAATGCATGATTAATACTTTTAGGGACAACAAAGTTATTCATGTTTGGTTTTACTCTGTCACACTCTCCAATTAATGCAGCTATTTTTTTGCTCAAATTCTGTTTTCCTTTTTTATTGATATGCAGTCCATGTTTGGTATAGTTGGAAGGATAGAGATACCATATATCTATTAGATGGATATTATTTTTATTGCACAATGAACGTTCATTGTTAAGTGAATCAATCATTTCATTCTCAACCGAATTGAAGCTTAAATCATACCTATACGGTACAGTTGACAGTATTAAATTACAATTCCCGTATAAGTTTACTAAATTACTCAACTTACAAATGTAACTTTCAATATCGCTATTTTTGAACCTGTTAGACACACTATTAGTGCCCGCCATAACTATTACCCAATCGTTTACACCCAGATTATGACGTCTACTACAAGAAAGCATTTCATTCGAAATTACTTCAAATGTTGCTCCTGGTGAAACATATGCCTCACCTCTGTAGCCCACCGGCAGTCTCTCCCAAATCAGATCTCTCATTTTTCTCCCCTGACTATCAGCCCACAAAAAGACACTACCCCGTGAATTATTCACAATATTTCTTCTAAATGTTCTATTTTTACCAGTTACTGAGGCATACAATCTATTTGATATTGGTTTGATCTTGGGACCCAAGCGATTTAGTCTTGAAGCATTTTGAGATATTATGTTTTGAAGAGAAAGATTATATTCTTCCAATGTTTCAATTGAAATTAACATTCTCTTTATTTGATCATTTAAACCTTCAATTTCTAACTTCTGATGTTCAATTTTCTCTTTTAGGGAAAAAGCATTTTCATCAACAGAAAATTTTACAGATGATTCTATACTACCTAAATCAGTACTTTCAGTATTACAAGAAATGTCAACCTGAGATTCTCCACACCTACATTTTACTTTAAAATTATTTAGGCTACTCTCCATGTCAGCAGCACGATCCACAGTTGCCTCCCACTCCATTAAACGTTTGTCATGTAATATTACATTTTTTCTCGATTGGAATCGAAGCTTCAATTCGAGATCTATAAAACTTGATAGTAAATATCAGAGTAATCGATATATGGACAACTTTTTAACTGAGAATTTATCGTAAATAATTGTTTTGCATTCCATGGTATCACCGAAACAGAGAAACAGAATTAATAGATTATTTAAATATAGATGATATATAAATTTAAAATAACAGTTTCAAAATAAAGTTTTATTAAGAAAAAATGTAAAATGTAAATTCTAAACTTGTAATTTATAATTTTTTGGAATTTAATAATGGTGACGTGTGCATGACGTCGTCACTGGTTTGAGGTGTGTCTACAAGGCTTTGCTCTGTACTTTGTGCTTTTCCTTCTCTCTAAAAAATGGTGGCTGGCTATGTGTTCTGGTTTTGTGTTCTCTGAATATTTTTCTGTTTAAGTGAATTCTTAATGTTTTAAATTGAGTTTTGAACAGTTTTATGGTGTTCTAATTTTGTATAAAATCGTTTTGTGTATACAAGCCTATAGCCATTGTTTTCAACTATATAACTGGATAAGTATTTTAGCTTGTAATGATGCTAGGATGTTTAAGTGTGTAAGGTATTATTTTTTTAGATTTGTGTTGTATATTGCCAATATTCTTCTGAAGATTATAAGTTGGTTTGCTCTGTAAACTGGATTTCTCATTCATAGGCGATAGATCCATTCATAGTTTATCAAGAATCTACTATTTTGGAGCCGATAACTTTCCTTAGGTTAATAGGTGAAAAATACTATCCAACCTATTTAGGAGAAATTGGTAGTACGGTAGTCAAGAACCTCCCGAAGTTTATGAATCTCCTGCCTTAGATGTGGACAGCACTCCAAAGGAGAGTCCTTCACCTTTAGTTCAGTAGCCGCCAATTTTATCACTCTCAGGCTGTCATCCAATGCAGTCTCCTCCTCCAGCAACGACTCAGGAAGCTCGCCATCTGATTTTGCTGATATATCCAAATGTGGAGTCAAATTTTCCGGTAGACTGTTCATTGAACTTAAAGGAGTTTTACTTGTGATTTTCTTGTGATTATGTGTTCCCATTCTACTCTTAAGAATAACAATTTCAGCGTCCATCCTTACACTAGCATTGCAATTTCTAGCTAAGCATCTCCAAACAATTTCACCCGAGGATACAGGTCCCGCTTTTCGGTATTTGAATGAGTCAACTAATAGCGCCGGGTTGCCCTTGCTCATCATTGTTTTAATCATACTGAATTTCCCAGACTCCGTACTACAGGGAAGAATTCAGTAGCTTGAGATATTTATATTATACAGTTCATAATAGAAATTATACTGTACATTCTTTAACTATACCACGAGATAGAAGAAATAAACAATGCCGTTAGTTACATTATCAGCTGTTCCACGTGGAAGTGACAGGTGGATAAGATAAGGTGATGCCTTCACCTTCAACTTATCATCAACAGATTAATAGCACAACATGAAAAACAGTGCTAGAACAGCTGGCTCATTCCCGCGCGAAAAAAGATTCTCCAACAATTGGACACTTGCACAGTTGATATTGAGGTTACCTTAACTTGACAATATCATCAAAACAATAAATAGATGTCAATTTTGAAGACTATACACTCAGTGACTCACACCTTTACGTAATAACCCAACTTGAAACACTTTAGTCATGAAAAACTACTTAAACTTCAAAAAACTAATAGACGATTTTTCTAACAACCAACACAGGCAGATCAGGCCTGCCAACAATCAAATTCAGCTAAGTTCTAGACTAAACAGCTGATGTCAGAGTTTTGGCTTTCCAAAACGGGGCATAGTTGCAGTATTCATGATAATCTTCATTTTCTCTTTTCTATAATTGAAGAGCTCGATTCCAAACAGGCCTAAGTCCATTTTTGTAGAAATTGAGATATCAGCTGATTATTGAACCTTATACATAGACCTTCATTCCTAGCATACTAACTACTCCAAACTATCCTTAGTCACTACAAAATAAATATCACAATATCACGTTTTTTTCCAAAGTGTATCTAAGTCCATTGCTGTTCCTTTCCATTCCAACCTTAGTCCTTTGCGCATGCGCAGAGCATCTTTTTCTGTCGGTCTGTCTACAGATTGAAGCCTAACTACCATTTTTACTACGAGATCAGCGCGTTTTCAAGGGAAGAGAACAGTGAAAGTCAAGAATACATACACTGGGGATTACCAAGAGCATCAAGTGATCAAGAAAATTTATTCGAAAAAATTGGCAAGATATATTCAACTCAGCAAATACAGCACTTGAAGAAACTTATCATATTAGTGACATGAAGAAGGTCTGAGTCCAAGTTTCTTTCCAAAATGTCACCAAAGTCCATGGACTTAGTGACATTTTGGAAAAAAAAGCAAGGAAATTAACCTATTACACAGGTATTACTTCAAAATATGCAAAATTATTGTATGGAATTCAAAATACACACTTTATACATTGCATTATGAACATTTTCCAACATTTAAGTGATGACTATCAAAAAATCGATTTCCTGAGAAAAACACTTTTGTGACTTGGGCCCGTTTGGAATAGAGCTCTTCAATTGGAAACGTTTTTCCTTGATGGAATGAAACATTCCTAAATAATTCAAAATAACTGAAACTACACAATTTCCTCTTTATTTTTTGTGTTTAATTTTCTAGTTTTTGAAATTCAATTTATAAATTGTTATTCCTTCAACTGTGACTACGCCCCATTTCCAAAAGCCAAATTTCTGACTCCAGCTGTTCAAAGTCGAGAACCTAAAGTGTGAGATAAATTACTTTTAACACGGCTCTTTCTCAAAGATGGAGAGGTCCAATGCTCTATCCTCCACTAATCACTCCCACTACCTAGCAGCATTCTCCTTCTTTTGTGTCTGAGTGAGAGAGCTTTGTAACGCGACGCGGCAACACTTCCCTCCATCTATTGCTGGCAATGTTCCAAGTAGTGTACTGGTCAGCAGGTATATTGGTTTGTGTATGTTACAGAGATGTTTTCATCACAAGAACATGAAGCAAAATGACATGGCGCATCCAATTGTTCACAGAATGTCCATCTGTGTCTACACTACAAACTGTGGAGGGAGAAATGGGTTTCTCCTCTTCATGTTAAAAGTAATATATCACAGACTTTAGCTAACACCGAGCTCGGAAACCGGCCCTTGGTGGAGTACCTGTCTATATATATATATATATATATATATATATATATATATATATATATATATATATATATATATATATATATATATGGTATAGTGAGGTCCATGTTATCATGCTATTTAGATAGAAATATACAGTGATCTTCTTCTATATAACGTGCATGTTATAATGACAGAGGATGAAGTTATGGGAACAGTGTTGCTGATTTTCTGCCTTGTTACTGCCCTCTTCAAATTATAATTAATTGTAACAGAAACTTAGGTCTTCAACATTTTTCAGGTTATGTAGTAGCCTAGCCTATTTTCCTTATAATACTAAATCCCTACACATTTTGAATATATTCATTCAAGTACTTACTTCGAAATCCATTGTGCCTGATCAGATTGAATGAGTCAAGATGATTAATCACTTTTTACATACTGAATAACTGAAATGACAAAATAATAGAGGAGATTTTTGTAAGAGCGCTATACAGTGATCGATAAGGGGAGACAGCCACTCGGACGACAGAGCGCTCGGACGACTTTGTAAACAAGCCATTTACCACTCTGTCGACATTGTAAACAAACTATATATAGCTAATCCATGACGTAGGCAGCTCTCAGCGCTCCAGGTGGAATAATTTGCTTTCAAAATATGTAACTCTATGAATCCCTTGTTCCAAGCTTCGTTCTCCAAAAAAGGCGCGCAAATACGAATTTGAAGATTTTAAGATTACGAATTTTAAAAGTTTGTTTCAGATGAGTAATAATTTTATTTTTCGTAAAAGATGTGAAATGATATGAATTTATGGATATAGTTTATACTTGTCCTCTGAATCATGATTTCTGTTTGTTTCAGATGCGTAATAATTTTATTTTTCGGAAAAGATGTGAAATGAAATGAATCTATGGATATAGTTTATACTTGTCCTCTGAATTATAATTTCTCTGAACGTTGGACAAGACATCCATAGGAGTTTATTCATGAAATAAATTTCCACACTTCTATAGAAAATCAAGTGACACGAGTTTTGTGAGAAAATAGGAAAATAGTTTGGATTGATGGATTTTGGAACTGAAATTTGGACATAACGAGTTTAGGAACGGTTTACTATTGAGAAATCAGATCAGGTACCAAGATCATGAGCTGGAAAATATAAATTCAGCATAACTTAATACATTTTTATTTTATTTTCAGGAATAAGTCAATGATATATAAAATTAAAATCAGAATAATAGATATTTATTTTTTCCTCCAAAAATAAGTAAAAATGTAGTATGAAAAAACAATCAGATAGATTTTGTATATTCTCTTGAGTAATATTCAAATACCAAGGCATAAAATTACAATCATCAACATTTGTAAGAAACAAATTTATGAAGAGTCTCATAATAGAAACGACAGAAAAAAATGATATGCAATAATATAAAAATTCAAAGAAGGAAATACGGTAGTTTGTTTTCAGATGTTCATATTTTTTTATTAAATCAATAAGTCAATGCAGTATGTAAAATTACAATCATCAAAATTTGTAAGAAACATGTAGTGAGATTCTCATAATATAAACGACAAAACGAAAATTGTATACAATAATGATATAAAGAATTAAAATAAAGAAATAGTTTGCTTTCAGAAGTTCAGCATGTCATCATTTTACTTCTAATGAATTCTTGTAAAGTACTGTGAAATTACAATCATCAAAATTTGAAAGAAACATTCAGAAGAAGTTTCATTATAAAAATGAATAAAAACAAAAATACAGTAATAATAATATTTAGAAAATTCAAAAAATGAATAGTTTATTTTCAGGGGTGTGGTGTGTATCATGTCACAGTCCCAAAATATTTCCCAAATGTTTATCAACTTGGATAAACAACATTATTATAATCCAATTGCAATGTCAAATAAAGAATTCATTTTTTCATTATTTAACCTGCAAACTTAGGTCAAGTGATCATAATGCACAATGGAACTGAAGCCACAAGTGAAATAGAAAATGTAGTTGGACATATACAGTACGAGCTTTGATTCAGTAAATGTACATGGATATTTTCTTCATGGTATTTTCGAATAGAGAATTTTTCTCAAAAGAATATTAATTTTTGAAAAACTTATTCGTTTAAAAAAACTCAATTTCAGTATTTTTATTTATATTTAATATTATTGATTACCTACTTATTCCATTATCTCACAAAAGTAATAATCAGAAAAAAGTTTTAGGCCTACCGTACTGTTTTTGCACAATCTTAAAAAAATGATACCCCACTTCATCATAATATAATGTGACGGGGTAATAAATAATATTTAATGATATATAAATAGTATTTAAATCAATAAAAATTATTATTGATATATAGACTAGTAGTATCAATAAAAAACTTTTATGGAGGAACAACCAAAATAAATTCCTGTTGCCATAATTATATAATAGCTTACTATAATAGGAAACAATCAAAGCAAAATATTCACGTTTTCAATTATTTTACTGACCTGGGCAATAGTAATTTTAGTGAAACCCTTCATACTCCAATATCGCTATATACATCATCTACTTCTGATCAAAGAAATAATGAGACTATAAAATATTATTCATTGACCGAGCAAAGCGAGGTCCAAGATTCAAGTTGACTGTTTTGCTTTTCTCTTGATGTGTGTTCCGCATTTACAGCGAAACACTGTATTTACAGCCTGGTTGCACAAAATCCGGTTAAATTTTAACCGTGATTAATTTCACGAGAACCAATCAGAGAAGACCTTTTTGATGAGACGGCTTCTCTGATTGGTTCTCGTGGAATTAATCACAATTAAAACTTGACCGGCTTTCTAGTTTTTGGAAAATTTAATTTGAACGTGGACTATGTCCCATTTTGACAAGCAAATTTTCCAACTCCAGCTGTTTAAAGTATAGAACTTAACTAAATCTCGAGCTCGGAAACCGGTCCTTAATGCCCTTAGGCATTAAAAACCAATTTGCAAAAATAGACGAAATACAGCTGACTCAATTTGTGTTTTCTTCAGGATAATAATATTATGAGAGTAGAGGAATTTTCTCCATACTCCAATATTACCTACTTGCTTTCTTTGTAAGGGCTACTCGTATTTATATAAAAAATATTGAATGTAATTTATAATCCAGCTGACAGTTGATTTGTTTTTTAATAGAATAACTAGTGACCCCTGGGTTATAGAACTCGCTCATGAACTGTTGTATTGATCTCTGAAATCCGCAATTTGTAATTATACCCTGAGTTAATGAGAATTATTATGGAAACAGTTAAATATCTCTTTTACAAGTAGTATGATGACATTAGGTTCCATGGGGATCCTATTCCAATTGAAAAAAAACTACTTTCTATCGCTTCAAAACTATACTCCGCCATCTTGGATCCAACTTCATTTTTAATACAACTTCTTTTTTCAAATAGGAACGTGGTCATATGATACATGATTTCGATACAGAATTTAAAAAGAAAATTAATGACAAAACCTGCACATATATCTGAAAACGTTACAATGATCTCAACATTAAAGATAATACTAATAATTAATTGACCGAAGTGAAGTCTAAGATTCAAGTCGACGGTTTGGCATTTCTCTTAATGTTTAAATGTTTATATATTGCGCATTTACGGCGAAACGCGGTAATGGATTTTCATAAAATTTGACAGGTATATTTATGTTCCTTTTTAAATTGCGCGTCGACTTATATACAAGGTTTTTGGAAATTTTACATTTCAAGGATAATATAAAAGGAAAAAGCAGCCTCCTTCATACGTCAATATTAGAGTGAAAATCAGACTATAGAATTATTCATCATAAATCAGCTGTCGAGTTGACTATAAATTGCATGCCATGACGCATGCAATTCAATATCTCTATGTAACTTGGTAAAAAATTAGCACCTGTGTAGACTATAAATTGCATGCCTCATTGAATGCAATTTTTATGCACTATTAAATAGGATGCAAAGAACTTATAACAGCTCGTCTGGGCGCCTAGATGTCTTCTGGTTTTCTCGCGCTAAATTCTGGAAAGCGTTATATGTTAATTGAATCTTGTGTAAGCATGATCTGATCAAATAAATAGTTAGTGTATCAGTGTGGATGTGCTTATGGTTTGGGACGTCGTTATAACTGCGCGAGGTCTACTGTTCACAGAACTACTAGTGATACAAAAATGAAATATATGGGTACCTACATTGAATAATCGAGTGTTAGTAAACACTAATAGTAGCTCTACTCACAATTTTAACACTGAACAAAAAAAAATTGTCATAGAAAATTTGTCAATGTCATAGCAACTGCTATCACAATTAGTATTATCAATTACGCGTATGTTACAGTCAATAGACAGGCAGACAGACGTTAACATTAATATAGAACTTATAAATGAATTATTATGTTGAGTATTATTCAGCTGAAATCATGTGTCGGCGCATAAAGGACAGTCAGTGTGATACCAGCCTGCCAAATAGCATCAGCTTTTTTAAATGAATTGAAAAATTACATTAATAGCATCTAATTAATTCCAGCTGGCTAAATGATAAAAAAATCGAAACAAATTTTTCTTCTTTAGCACTTTCAATGTTATTTGTATATTCTGAAAAAGGACGATGGAGTTAGGTCCGCCGCAAAGTAGACCCACGTTAATCCACGAAAAGCAACCCACGCTGTGGAATGTTTTTTAAACCATTGCTATAAAATTATTCATAATCAATCAGCTGACAAGTGATTATTCATTGCATGTATTACACAGATGTCTAGAGAAGCCTATCAATGGTTTACAAAACATCCCACGGCGTGGGTTGCTTTTCGTGGATTAGCGTGGGTCTACTTTGCGGCGGGCCTTATTGAACTCTGCTGTCCAACGAACTTGACCTGTAATAAGGTTCAAAGAATACGTGTTCAACATTTGAAGCTGATTGATCAATTCTCTCTAATGTTATTGTAGAACATACAAACAGATGGACAACGACTTTGGCCTTCAGTAAGTCAAAGGTGAGAACTCGCTAACGCTCGTTCAATAAATCATTGCAATTGTTTATTTATTTTACTACTCAGTGAAACCTGGGCCCTGTTTCATAAAACTTATGTCACGAAATACAGGAGGATCACCATTCCAATTACATGCTCTATACAGCTGATAAAATCAGCCGTTCCTGTATTACAGGACTTCCAAGTTTTTATGAAACAGGGGACAGTGACTTACAAGTCCTGTAATACAGGAGAGTCACCATTCCAATTACATGTTCAATATAGCCGATAAAATCAGCTGTTCCTGTATTACAGGACTTCTAAATTTTTATGAAACGTCTTATTGCAACAAAAAAATTTCTGTCTCATCATAGAAATATGAGAGATACAAAAAGAGAGATTCAGAGTATAATTAACTTTTAAACTTTCTTTTAGAAAACTCAGAACACATTTTGAAAATTCAAATTTCCAATATATTTTTTAAGCTTTCAAATGTATTTTCATTTCTGTCAAGGTATTGTTTACAAAAATCAGAATATATTACTTTTGTAAATTATAAATTCACACAGGAGGTGCTAGAATGGAATAGGATAATAATAATCAATAACAAATTCGAATAAATTCAAATTAATTTTATTTATCAAAGATATAATATTATTTGCTACAACTGTATTTCCTTACATCGTAATGCCTGTCTTACAGACAGTAGTTTCATAAACTTGAATACTTGGCTAAGATGAAATACTAGCTTAGAATGCATTTCAGTTCTCTCGAACGCGATTCTTATTGTCCTGTTAGTGTCATCCCTCACTCATCCACCATTACCCTCCATAGCATGGTAACAAAACACCATATCAATTTTATCCACTGTCCTCAGTAACATGATCTGAAAAAATAAATTAATATCAGTACCAGAAATTTAATATAATTTTCTTTTATCTTGGCAGCCACCAACATTTGTGACATTAATTGCATCAAAATTGTATTCCAAGAGCAGTATATCACGACTTATACAAGATGCTAACATTTATTATCATTGAATGCAAAATGGATGCCGGTTCAGTGGTGAATGCCAAGAATGGCTTCTCCAAAACTTGAAAGTAGACTATAAAACTTCAATACTAGGGACATCATGACAAATGCTCTATGTTTAATCTACAAACATCATATAATCACTGATGATGATGTCTGTTGCTATGCTATACTTGTTAAATTGAATAACATTTAGTCCAAATGCTCTTTGTGGGTGGAAATAACTTCATTGTATATAAGAGTACTAAATCTTATTATACTGAAGTTGCCAATCTTTATTATATTAAAGCCACATAGACAAGAAATTCACAGCCAATACGGCTGATTGTCACGGACAAACAACCTCGAAATCAATTAGGGAACGTACTGGAGGCTATGGGAAAACCTCCAAATCACGAAAATTTCACCTCCTGGCCCCCTAGAGACCCCCAAATTTTTTCGACATTTGAAATCAGCATCGCACAGAAAATTCGATAAAAGCTATTTTGTTCAGCCCCCGGAGATAAGCCTATAGCCATAGTTCAATTTCAACCGAATTCAAATGGGGACCCGGGAAATTGAGTTTTCATCGAAAATTTGAAGTTTTCCCAAATACGAAAAATTCCCAGCCAAAACTATAAGATCGCTGTGAAAACTGAATACCAAATCTGTTGCATACTACACTGGAGGCTACGGAAAACCTCCAGACCTTCCAAATTTTTCCCCCCGGCACCCCTGTACTCGCCCAAATATTTGGGACACATTTAAATTTGTTTCCCACAAAAAATTTATTTCAAGCTTTTTTGTTCAGCTCGCCAAGTTAAGTTAATAGCCATAGCTAAATTTCAACCAAATTCAAATTGAGTTTTCATCGAAAACTGTGTGTGTGAGATCTTTGTAACGTGTCGCGCCTTTCCTGGCATCATTCCAAGTTGTTTACTGACCAGCAGCTGTGATCTAATTTATAGTCACAGAAGACAATTGGGCGGGCGAAGCCTGCCTCCCAGCCGGAGCGCGAAGCGCGGAGGCTGCTAACCCCCCCTATTGGGGGTGCAGGGGGCGAAGCCCCCTGCCGAGCGCGAGTTTCTAAAGAGTTGCTAAGTGTTCTAAAAGAACACTTCCAACTTCATGAGTGTAAATCTTTTGATCAGACCCTTGTCCGATTCAGCCGCCTTCATTAAACTATTCTACTATGAGATTTGTTGAAGAGTTTTCCTCTCACATAGAGCATTCATTTTATAGTCAGATATAAGACACTACAAATGCCAAAAAAATGTTTCTTATCCATTAGATTTTACAGTAACAACATTCAGGTAGACCTACTTTATAATGCCTGAATACAGGCGAAGTCATAGAGGTCTTTCTTTAAGCTAAGGTAACTTTTCTCCATTCAATACAGATAAGTGGAATTATAACCATTAATAAGACAGTCAAATCCTGGAATGTGACAAAAATTAATTGTTGATGAAAACATCTGAAGGCCACTTTTAATACGTCAGAAATAAACCCTCCTCTACTCAGGCATTTATTTATACATCAAGTTAATGAGCACTCCGCTCTTATAGTCCTGTTGTATTGTTGTTTATTAGAAGTAGATCAGCTGTTGCAGGTGTTTAATGTCATATTTTGCAATGTTAATTTTCTCTGAAATTTTGATTGATATGATTGATCATGAGCTCTATTTGTCTAAAACAAACATAAAAAATTTCGTTACTTAGAAAATTGTATAATTTCCTCCACTATCGTAATATACAGAGTGTCCCACCAAGGTTGTAACAGCCGTTAACCATAGATTCGTTAACCATCGATATATCTCGAAAACTAAGGTCGATAGGAAAGAAGTTTACTGAACATTCTTTGTCAGAAATGTCGAGTAGAATCTATGGTCAACGGCTGTTACAACCTTGGTGGGACACCCTGTATATTGTCGAATTATTCTAAAACTTGAAGAAAACATACTTTGAGCTTCTTCCTTTGAATAAGAAAACGCACCTTGAGCATGATTGTGTATTATTTTACAATGTTCATCATTTTCATTTCAATTGTAACTTTGAATAGAGGAAATAGGTATGCTTTTAACTTAGTTCTTATACATTTTATTTTCATTGAAGTAAAAAAAGAAGACAACATACACATACTTGTTTCATTTCTCATTATTTTTCATTTATAATTGTATATCATACTCTTGAAATGCTCTAGCAGGTTTTGCTTCACCGTAAGAGTTAGTTAGTTGAATCGGTTTACTCTGGAAAATGTCAAAAAACTCAGACAATCATTTATCTAGGATTGCATCAACTGTAAACAAGTTTGATCCTGGATTAGCAGTGTTACAAACTATTCAAGATGGCGGACAAACGTTTTGAAGTGTCAGAAAGTAGCTTTTTTAATTGGAAAAGGAACCACATTCTATTATAAAATGTTGAAATTATACATCAAACTGAAGAGAATTGAATCCTCTACAACCCAACATTCAGTACTTATTTTTCGATGCATTCCCATTGTTGTTGGGTAATAAGCGAAGTGAGGTCTAAGATTCAAGTCGAAGGTTTGGCATTTCTCTCAATGTTTAAATGTTGCGCATTTAAGGCGAAACGCGGTAATGGATTTTCATTGAATTTGACAGGTATGTTCCTTTTTTAATTGCGCGTCGATATATATACAAGGTTTTTTGAAATTTTGCATTTCAAGGATAATATAAAAGGAAAAAGGAGCCTCCTTCATACGCCAATATTAGATTAAAAATCAGACTATATAATTATTCATCATAAATCAGATGACAAGTGATTACACAGATGTGTGGAGAAGCCAGTCTATTGATGTAATTAAGGTCTATAGTTTCAATCAGGTACTTGTGGATGAGAATACTACGTGAGGTCTACTGTTCACAGAACTACTAGTATAATAGGATTCCAGCTGATTTGTGTTGTAATAAAATAATATATCATTGCAATTGTTTATTTATTTTATTGCTCAGTGAAACTGCTTGTATTCCTCAACTTTCAACATTTATTATTTGATGTTAAGCATGCATTGTAAAATGTCTCATCCTATACTATTAAACGAGCAACTTCTGTTTATATTGTAACGCTCCTTGGGGGTTCCTTGTTTTTTGACTTGAATAATGCCCCAGACGGAGACGTCACACAGGTATAAAATCTTACACTGAATCCTCGGTGTTGTAATCTCAAATTTATGAGTATGTGGATGAATTCTACAGAGCACCAGACTGAGAGATTCAATATAAGATTTAATTTAATAGTCCAAATCGCGGGAGGCACAAACTCCTGCACACCCCTTGATCTGTTCAATGACTATCTCTATGAGAATAATACTCTTTGCAAGTATGCGTCGTAGTGTAGCAATTGCTAGACACCAGATTCAGAGACCTTAAATTATTACCTGTATTGTGGACAGTGCACAAAATCAAACAGGTCGAGCAAGGAACTTGGTGCATATAATTTGCGGGATTGCGCCACTAATAAATTCCGACGGTCTAGGCTAAGTTTGATATACCAAATGCCGTTCGGAAGATACTTCGCGGACAGAATATTTCCAAGTTTCAGGCTCTATTGTATGATTCTTTACGCTGTAACTGTTTCTGCTCTGTGGTAGGAACTTTTATTCCTAAGTCGATGAAGGGCACAGATAGAAGAAGCTGAGATATTAGCAGGTAAGGACAGAGAACGTATAATCTCGATCTGACCCCACTTAATATTTCCACTTAGATCTGTTCCTTGAACCAGATTTGGATCAATTATTTCAATGATCGTTTTTGATAATAATAATAATAATATCTTCTATTACTTAGATTCATTTCATTTCATGGTCTCAATCATTTTAAGATGTCACAACATGATTGTATTTTACCGGATCTCGAAAACGGCTCAAACGATTCTCACGAAATTCAGAACATAGTAGGTTTATAATATAAAGATTCGATTGCACTAGGTCTCATCCCTGGGAAAACTCGCTGAAGGACATTAAAAGGATAATTATTATTCATCCTTGAAAAAACAGGTGATAATAATTATTTCGTCGTCTGTTGGTGATGGAAGTGAGTGAACGAGTTCATGTGTGTGGGACTGTGTCAAAATTATGCCTCATCTGTTGAGCTTTTGTAATCATTCAATCAGGTGCTTAGTGCCGGTTGCAAAAAAGCCGGGTTATTTTCAATCCTGATTAATTCCAGTATATTCATCTTTTTTAAATGGTCTTCTCTGATTTGGTTCACGTGGAGTTAATCAGGATTAAAATTTAACCGGCTTTTGTGCAACTGGGCCTTTGTGAGGGAAATTTTTGCATTTCTCTGTGAATAAATTTATTTATTAAATAGAGCGATCAATACAATAGTCGGAAAAGAAAAAACAGGCCATTGCCCAAAACTTCTTCAATTTCCTGATTTTGTCACAAATCGTCCAAATATTATGTAGGTTATGTTCACTTCAATTTCAACACCAAATCTTCAATCTGAAACTATGAATCAGAATAAAACAAAGAAAATCTTAAACAAAGTAAATCTCAATTTACTGTGATTAGATGGAACATTTCTGTATGAATGATATTATAATTTCTTCTTTTGTAATAAATTTTTTATGCCTTTGTACTCCATAGCGAAGCTTGGTCCCCGATATTTGCAATAAATAAATGTCTTCCTCATCATAGAGATATGAGAAATAAAAAAATTCAGAGTATGATTAACTTTTAAACTTTTGTTTAGAAAATTCAGAACACATTTTGAAAGTATAATTTTTTAATATATTTTTTCAAGCTTTCTAAAATGTATTTCCATTTTTGTCAAGGTATTCTTTACACAAATCAAAATATATGACTTGTGAATATTAAATTCACAGAGGTGCTAGAATGGAATAGGATAATATATTAATCAATAACACAGATATGAATGAATTTAAATTAATTTTACTTAGCAAACATATAATATTATTTGCTACAACTGTATTTGCTTACTTCGTAATACCTGTCTTACAGACAGTAGTTTCATACACTTGAATACTTGATCAAGATGAAAATAATACACTCACTTGAAATGCATTTCAGTTCTCTCAAACGCGATTCCTATTGTCCTGCTAGTGTCATCCCTCACTCATCCACCATTACCCTCCATAGCATTGTAACAAAACACCATATCAATTCTATCTACTGTCCTCAGTAACTTGATCTGAAAAAATAAATTGATATCAGTACCAGAAATTTAATATGATTTTCTTCTATCTCGGCAGCCACCAACATTTGTGCCATTAATTGTATCAAAATTGTATTCCAAGAGCAGTATATCACGACTTATACAAGGGCTTATAGCTCTCCAACAATGCATCGTAAAAACTGATGATTATCGCAGGTTTGTAGAGCATTGGATTCTCTTTGAAATGATGTATTATTTCACTATTCCAATTGTATCAAAATTGTATTCCAAGAGCAGTATATCACGAATTATACAAGTGCTTATAACTCTCCAACAATGCATCGTAAAAACTGATGCTTATTGCAGGTTTGTAGAGCATTGAATTCTCTTTGAAATAATGTATTATTTCACTATTCCAACTTTTTCTTTCATTGTCTTAGCAGCTTTAATGTAGGGGGTGAAATTTTCATTGCTGCAAAATTGATCGTTTGAAAATGTCATTTGAAGTGTCTGTGGAACAATTTTGGATTTTGCAGCTTAATTTGGACCAGTTAGTGAGTGAACATACCGAAAGTGCGCATCTTTATCATCCCCTCTGCTGAAGGTGTGGAACCGCTGAGTTGACACTTGTTTCAGCAATGGAAATTTCACCCCCTGAAAGCATCAGAATGCATTCTGACTCTAAAATTTAAAAATGAAGGATATGTCAATCATCAATATAATACACGCTCAAGAAGAACGTATGCACTTCAACAACATAGAAGACAATTCTTTGAGAAACGTCCTTCCTACATGGGAGCTAAGTTCTTCAACCAGCTACCAATTAATATCAAAGAGAAGGATGGTGCGATTTTCAAAAATGAAGTGAAAAGATATTCAATTTCTATTAGTCCTCATTCCACACAAAGCTTTCTCAACTGATTATTGTGAATTATTGTTAACTATTTTATTATTTTATGACACTATTTATATTGTAAAAATGCAATGATAAATAAAGAACTATTTGATTTGATTCGATTTGACCCCGCAGTTCTGTTTAGGGTATTAAGGAGGTAAACATATCAAAAGTCCCCACTCCTACCCCCTGTGCTAAGGTGGTATGGGTGGTTCAAAGATACATTTTTTTGATTTCTCGCATATAAATCAAAAACTATGTATCTTACGTACATAATTGTTATTTACAAAATTTAAGCTTACATAATTTCCTACAATATTCAAAACATTTTACACCTTCAAGAGCGGATATCTCGAAAACTAGAGAAGATACCGTATAGAAAAAGTTGTGAGATGAATATTGTAGGAAATTATGTAAGTTTCAATTTTGTAAATAACAATTATGTACGTAAGATACAGTTTTCGTTTATATGCGAGAAACCAAAAAATGGTACATTTGAACCACTCACACCCCCTTAGCACAGTGGGTAGGGGTGGGGACTTTTGCTTACCTCCTTACTACGTATGCATGTGAGCATAAATTGAATCTACATATAATATTATTTATAATATCATGAATAATTTCGTTATTTCTAATTAAATAAATTGACATCAGATGTTAATTAATTTTTATGTATGTATCTTAGATTAAGTGTAGTAGCATATACTTATATTTATTTTTTGTAAAGCTTTTTTGTATTTTGTTTTTGGCAAATAATATTCATTCATTCAATTAGTTTTAGTATACTGCTTGATAGGCCATAAATTAATAGTTAATACTGTTACAATTGACTTGACAGTGTCACGTGGTAATTTGAAACCACCAAATATTTCTAAATGAGCCAATAAAATGTAATAGAACTATAAAATTGGAAAGAAGGTTAGACCTATCTAAAGTGTAAATCAACTCAAATCAAGTATTACTAGTGATTAGGAGTAATAGCATTATCAACAACGATAAGAAAATATGTATTATTGTGATTTAATAATTATGAGAACTCATTGGTAAGATCAAAAAATTATAAAGCGGCATAATTATTATTGGCGGATTACAAAAATAAAAAATAAAATAAAATGCATGAACATTGAGGTTAGAGTTACTTGTTTACGTTTTGAAAAGAATTAGTCGATCTTGGATAAATCGATAATTATCCGAACCAATACTGAATGAATCAGCTGATTATTCGATCAACCCATATGACCGGTTGAATCATATAAAATTCACTCATAAAGGATATATTATGTATACTAAAGGAAGTCGATGTGTAGAAATACAAATAACTATTATTTCTGTATAAATATTTATTATAATCTAAAAAAGCATGATAAATCAAGAGTATAAAAAACTCATATAAAAACTAAATGTATTATCTATTAAAATCGTATGTTACGATTTATTTATGAATTCAATTTAAGATAAATACCCCATATATCTGTATAAAAACTTCTTTTATTAAATTTTTTCTATTATAAAGCCGAGGAAGCCCTGATTCCCAAGGCAACCAATTGTATTGAGTCTATTAAATTGAGGGCCAATCAGAGAGTAGCTTATAGAATTATTCTAGGAAGAAGCAAATTTTTCTGAAAACCTCTTTCTTCTGGCTTAAGATCCCAACCCGAGAGGATGCACATGGAGTTTAGGGTCTTTTCTTATTCCTTTTAAAAATTTTTTAACGAATTATTAAGCCAAACCCTTTTTTAAATGTAATGTATGTTTGTTGAATGTTAATTGTTTGTGAACTCAGTGCTGTCAAGGAGTTCGTAATTGTAAAGATTCCCATAAAAATAGCTTTAATTCGAAAGAAACTTATAAAAATCTGGATCACACGTTAGCCCAGCAGTGACGAAAAGGAGCCTACCTAATTAATTATTGGAAATAATTAATTCAATCCACGAGAACATCCAGAACTTCAGTCAGTGAGTGATAAGTCAAACCAAATGAGCTCATTTGTCTACGTTCAGTGGGGTAATAATTAATAAAAAAGCGCTATTCCAATTAATTAGAGTTAAAATAAAAAGTCACCACGTGTTGAACAATATCACATAGTTCACAAGAACATTTTATAAATTTATTTATTATATGTAGGAAGCTTACTTCCATGCACTGCCCGAATTCATATTAAAAGCCCTGAGATCTCATGTTTGAATATTAATTTATTAAATATTAATTTTGTTTATTGAACAAAACATATCATATCAAACTTATAGACCGAACAGGTTTTTATCTGCAGAATTTTATATTGATTGGAAGTCTAAGTACCAGTATTAAATATAATATATTTATGAATTTGAAATTCATTATTGTGAATATTAGCAAAGCCTGTGATAATTATTCAGATTTTAAAAGTAGATTATTTAAGTGAATTATAGTTATATCGAATATTTTATGCACATCTTTTTTATGGGAATATATTTTGTGTTTTATGTCAGCATACAAACTTATAGAATTTTTTATTATATCCTAACTCATCTCGTGTTATATAGTTTGAGCTGTTTTGGTACCAACAAATATTTAGCAGCACTTAAAATCATAGAATCAAATAATATTAACCTTATTCAGAGCACTCAATATTTATCATCCTTTGATGATATTCAGTTTATCAGCCAGAACAAGCATATTAAGAAATTATAGTAATAAGGTTCCAGTTATATCATATAAGGATCCAGAGAGCTTCAAGAACTGGCGTTGTAAGTTCTAAGGAATTTTGAAAGGGTATATTGGTGAATACTTGTATTCACGACGAGCGTTTTAAGAATCAACTAGAAACAACTATAGTTGGTCCTGATTATTCTCTAGTGGTACATGGTTACTGATAATCAGTCATCAAATATTCTTTTAATTTCCTTACTGGTATTCTTCAAGAACTTCATAGAAGCAGCGGTAAGAATTATCAATACCTGGTCCTTGAACCTTATGGTGATTATTTGTATTTATAAAATTCATGTTTCTACCACTGAGCTAGAGCTGAGGTTTGAACCCAGTAATTTTGCGAGCCGGAAGGCCTTAATTTTTTGTGAATTTATTCGCAAAAGAGGGAATTTAGAGACTGCTCTTATAAATACCAGAAACATCGTATTATCTGTGAAGGAATTGCAATCTACAACTTCTCACAATAGCTTCATAACGTGGGACTCTATCATAAGAGATAACCCCCCCAGGAGCACAACTTCACACAATGGCACCCAACCAGTGGAGCATGAGGAAAAGCTTACCTACTCAATCTTACTATCAATGATTAATGAAATTATTGATAAAACTGAAAGCTGCAAGAAACATAATCTGAAGTTGTTTCGACAAGATATATCTGATGATCTATTGTAAGTTTCTGGCTAAAATAATTGAGTTGCTCTTCAAATTAAAATTTTTCAAGCTGCATAAATACAGACAAACTGTATCACACGAGTTTGAGAACATAATTCTCATAATAGAGAAAATTGGATGGAAATTTCCATAAAAGTTATAGTAAAAATTTTGATTTTGATCTTTGAATCTAGACATTGTATGCTGACCAGGGTTATAGGTTATTTGAGGCATTATAATACTATCGTTATTCAGGAGGATAAGACCCTAATTAAAATTTTAAGAACTATATTAGTGTAATTTGTAAGCCATATCTGTCTATGTTGATAAGCGTACCTGTAGCACTAGAAGGTCTTTTTGTAATATATGTATATGACACTTGAAACTTCAACACAACACAATTTTATCCAGAATAGGCACTATCACTGAATCCATTTTAATATTCCTGAGACTTGGCAACACACTTGGCTATTTACTCGAAGTTTTCCATAATAACGTCACCATGAACCAGTCGCCGGCTAACTCGCAAATTTCCTACTTCAGCGAACATCCCCAAAACTATGTAGCCACGACACCGGCAAATCAACAGCCCCAGGACGATGCAGCGGAGACCCCACGAGAGAGAGAGGGAGGCAGCATATGCTCCATCAGTTTCGACCCGCAAAACTTAGCCCAATTGTCTTCTACGAAGATTGATAACGTCGTCGATGCGAGTAAGTCCGATGAGAGTCCGGATGAGGGAGTGAGGGCGTCCAACCCGGTACCGGCGTCTCCGCAGATCGCTCCAAGCGTCGCCGAAGGAACGGAGAATGCCGCTACCCAATCGCCATCCGATATCGCCAGTCAACCGCCATCCGCCACCAACCTGGAAAAACGCAATACAACATTAGACTCTTCAGTCGGTTACATTACCAATCTTATGGCAAATGATTCTACAAACGAACTCAAACTCATGCTCAGTCAAATCTTAGCAAGACAGGACAATGAAGCGAAGGCAAACCGGGAAGCTATGCAGAAAAATAGTGAAACTATCACTGAAAATATTACCAAGACTGTACAAGAAGGTATTAAAACCATGGATGCAAAATTTTCTAGCTTCAGGAGGAAGTGAGAAATATAATAGATACAAAAATAGATACTCAATCTGCAGTTATCAAAAAGCTAGAAACTCGTCTAGATGATGTCACCTGTCAAATAAATGAACGGTTGGATGACGTACCAAAGGAAGTTGAAAAACAGGTGGACGTATTGGGTAAGGAGCTGGGCACCGCTATCATGGGAACGGTCATGGGAAAGGTGTTAGAAAATAAGGGCGAGATAGAGTCGAAAGTGGAGGAAAATAATAAGAAAATAGTAGAAATAGTCAAGGAACAAAGTAACGTGCAGGCATGTATAGCAAATTTAGCGGAGGAGGGGGCAAAATCAAGTGAGAGATACGGCATGTTGGAGAATGCTATAGGCGGACAGCAGTTGAAGCTAACCGGATTGTATGATGAAGTGAATACACATAAGAAAATTATGAATGATAAATGGATCGCAAATGAAGAACGAGTCTCCAGAATAGAGACACGTATGGAAAATATCCCGGTCAGTCGAGTGCAGTATACACCGAATGAAGCAGTAAACGGCACTCAACTTTTTCAAAGTCTTGGAAAATTCGATAATTCCTACCGTCATATGCAACCCCGACCATTCATAGATCAAATAAAAGCTATTCAGGAACTGATACCCACCTCTTGGTTAGTATGGCGTTTCCAACTGTCCAGTCTACTACTCGGCGAGCCGCTGATGTTTTTCCAGAGCCGGATGCGAGATATCAACAGCCTGGAGGACTTCATCTCCCAGTTCCTGCAACAGTATTGGAGTAAATGTAAACAGATGGACGCATTATCAGAAATTATTTTATGCACTTATGATAGCAGAAATGGACAATCCTACACTGATTTTATAACAGATTTGATGAATAGAAACTATCAGTTAGACGAATCTCTAGCTGATTCATCACTGGTCCACATATTAACAAAAAAGCTTCCTTTCAATGTTCGTATGACACTGGCAGTATCTTCGATTTCCAGTTGTGAAGAACTGATAGAACATTTACATTCTATCCAATCAGCTACTTCTGAGCCAAATCATATAAATAAACAAGCAAGAAATTTTAATCAGCAAAATAGTAATTTCAAACAAAACAGTAATAATGAAAATCATATAGCAAATGCTAGAGCAAATGCGCAAAGAGCGAAGTATACTGAAAATAATAACAGAGTTCAATCATTTGATAATAATTATAGAAATAAGTTTCAATACCGAAACAGTAAACAGCATCACAAAGAGGCATATTATGATAACAGAGATCACTGGAATAGAAATAATAAACGGAAAATAACCTTCACAAAACAGGACGAAAATAAACAAAATCATAACCAAACAAATACATCTTATACAATAGCACATACAACAAGGACAACACAAAATCAACATGCAAATGACCCACCACCAGACACACAGGAGCCCATACAAGACAGCCTACCACACAAAACCGCCGCCCGCCATGCACTTGAAACGCCCTGTAAACATCAATCCCTCTTGAGCCTTATATTTCCCACTGAAGAACCATCACCGCAGGAAGAGCAACCCGCCACCGAGGAACACCAGGTTACAGTAGAGGAATTATGTAATATGGAGCCCACATGCGATGAACTCGTTTTGAACGCCACACCCGCGCATCAAAGGACCACCACCAAGCATCCGCGCACCGAGCCTACACCCGCGCATCAATCGACCACACCGAGGCACACCAAGGATGGGAAGGAAGACACCAGTGAGTACCGGGAGGACAACATGCAGGATCGGAGGAACGCCCACCGCAAGGCCCGGAGACGGAAACGCCCGAGGCAGACACCGGACGACCGACTGCATGACCGACTACAGGAGAAAAGAGGCATGCACCGCAAGGCCCGGAGACGGAAACGCCCGAGGCAGACACCGGACGACCGACTGCATGACCGACTACAGGAGAAAAGAGGCATGCACCGCAAGGCCCGGAGGCGGAAAGTCAAGCGGAAGAAAAAGAAGTACCGCGCGCGACGATACCAGCCGCATGCCCGTTTCAAACGCCCGAGGAGGATTCCGGACCGAGACCAGGATGGAGGACCGGAGATCGACGGCATGCATCCGCGGCACATTCGCTTTAAAGCAGAAGATCAGCGATGTGACCGGCAAAATGGATCTAATAAATGGAAGGAAACTGGAGCTAACGGAAGGACTAATATGGATTCATACAGGGTTAAAAACGGAACTGAAAGGAAAACTACGATTGAAACATGCATGGATGATAATAATAAAGTGGACTACGTATTGAGTTTGATGAAGGATAAACAGTGTTTAAGAAGATTAAAAGAAATAAGAAATTATAATAAGAGAGTGAAAGTACCTGACTATTACATGTTGAGAGATTATATTGTTAAAGAAATGATAAATGTTCTGATGTATTGTATACTATTTGTTATGGCTGTGATATGGATAAAGGACTGCGTTGTAGGTATGATAGAAGATATTATGTTGTTGTTATTAAAAGAATCTATTATTGATGATGGGAAAGGTAATATTATAAAAATGTTTATTGTTGTGAGCCTACTAATTTATAACGAACTGAAACCAAGAATATTAAATGAAAGTGAGAGGAAAAATGCATTAAGACTACAAGATGATTGGAAAAAGAATGGACTGAAATATATAACCATTAAGGAAGCTAAGAATTGTTTGAAAAGGTATACAAGATACCGAGGTTTTATATTTATGAAGAATAAATCATCATAAGGACAGCCTCATCTATAAATAACAACCGGACAGCAGCCGTAACTGAACGTAATACCGTTCAGTTGTATGAAGAAAGCAAACCAAATTTAACTTGGTGGGAAAATATTTCTAATCTCAAACCGTATTATCGAGACAATAAGCGATAAGAATATAAACAATAATATTTGGATTCATGGATCTACCTGTCAACAAATACGTACCAAACAAACACCAGGCAACACACTTATTTCGCAGACGAGTATCCACTTCGAACAACAACACCTGAAAATAAAGAAATAAAAAATTTAGAAACCATTTTTTAACACCTTTCTTATTGATGAAACAAGAGAATAAATAACTTCTAATGTTAAAAAGCCAACTTACCTTCATGTAGCAGGAAGAAACATCAAGATGGCGACAAGTGACAAGCCGAAGCCAACGTAAACCAGCTGTACACTACGAAAACCAGAGTAGTCAATGCCTATTAAATCATCAAAGTTGATACCCCGAATAAGAAGATCAAGTGTCATATAAATGTGAATTGCATGTAGAGATATTATAGAAATATTATATTATTATTATTTATGTATAAACTATTAAGAAAATCATTAAAATTATCCGCCAAATGATCAAACCGCATAGTTACCACCAAAAGCATTAATCCCAAGTCTCAATGTATTAGAGGAATAAGAAGTTCGTGTTGATAAAACCTACCAAAGATTATCTTTAAAAATATCCATTACATGAAAACAAAGCCCAATTTCTGCAAGAGAATGAAATGAAAATGTACAAGTCACTGTTCTATGTTGAGGGAGAAAATATGTTATACTCTGCAAGTCGGAGAATTATCAGTTTGTTAGGTTGGCAATGATTTTGCACCAACATTCAAATGTGCTTCTGGCCTGAGGGCAGAGCGTGGATTAGAAAAAAGATTTATATTATGTATGGAGGAGGAGATAGTTTATATTGTGTATTGTGTGTAGAAGGAGATTGGCCGATGTAAGGCGTATGTATTTGAATTGAATTTATTTATTGTTGTATATGTTGTTGAATTGTTAGGAGGTAAGATTCTCAGTAGAGTTATTAGCAGACTTTGTAACATATATGATTTCTGATCCAAAACCAACTGGATCATAAAATTTATATTATATTCTCGAATTGTCGTTTTAAATCAGAAATCAGAGGGCGTTTTGTGTCACGTGGTAATTTGAAACCACCAAATATTTCTAAATGAGCCAATAAAATGTAATAGAACTATAAAATTGGAAAGAAGGTTAGACCTATCTAAAGAGTAAATCAACTCAAATCAAGTATTATTAGTGATTAGGAGTAATAGCATTATCAACAACGATAAGAAAATATGTATTATTGTGATTTAATAATTATGAGAACTCATTGGTAAGATCAAAAAATTATAAAGCGGCATAATTATTATTGGCGGATTACAAAAATAAAAAATAAAATAAAATGCATGAACATTGAGGTTAGAGTTACTTGTTTACGTTTTGAAAAGAATTAGTCGATCTTGGATAAATCGATAATTATCCGAACCAATACTGAATGAATCAGCTGATTATTCGATCAACCCATATGACCGGTTGAATCATATAAAATTCACTCATAAAGGATATATTATGTATACTAAAGGAAGTCGATGTGTAGAAATACAAATAGCTATTATTTCTGTATAAATATTTATTATAATCTAAAAAAGCATGATAAATCAAGAGTATAAAAAACTCATATAAAAACTAAATGTATTATCTATTAAAATCGTATGTTACGATTTATTTATGAATTCAATTTAAGATAAATACCCCATATATCTGTATAAAAACTTCTTTTATTAAATTTTTTCTATTATAAAGCCGAGGAAGCCCTGATTCCCAAGGCAACCAATTGTATTGAGTCTATTAAATTGAGGGCCAATCAGAGAGTAGCTTATAGAATTATTCTAGGAAGAAGCAAATTTTTCTGAAAACCTCTTTCTTCTGGCTTAAGATCCCAACCCGAGAGGATGCACATGGAGTTTAGGGTCTTTTCTTATTCCTTTTAAAAATTTTTTAACGAATTATTAAGCCAAACCCTTTTTTAAATGTAATGTATGTTTGTTGAATGTTAATTGTTTGTGAACTCAGTGCTGTCAAGGAGTTCGTAATTGTAAAGATTCCCATAAAAATAGCTTTAATTCGAAAGAAACTTATAAAAATCTGGATCACACGTTAGCCCAGCAGTGACGAAAAGGAGCCTACCTAATTAATTATTGGAAATAATTAATTCAATCCACGAGAACATCCAGAACTTCAGTCAGTGAGTGATAAGTCAAACCAAATGAGCTCATTTGTCTACGTTCAGTGGGGTAATAATTAATAAAAAAGCGCTATTCCAATTAATTAGAGTTAAAATAAAAAGTCACCACGTGTTGAACAATATCACATAGTTCACAAGAACATTTTATAAATTTATTTATTATATGTAGGAAGCTTACTTCCATGCACTGCCCGAATTCATATTAAAAGCCCTGAGATCTCATGTTCGAATATTAATTTATTAAATATTAATTTTGTTTATTGAACAAAACATATCATATCAAACTTATAGACCGAACAGGTTTTTATCTGCAGAATTTTATATTGATTGGAAGTCTAAGTACCAGTATTAAATATAATATATTTATGAATTTGAAATTCATTATTGTGAATATTAGCAAAGCCTGTGATAATTATTCAGATTTTAAAAATAGATTATTTAAGTGAATTATAGTTATATCGAATATTTTATGCACATCTTTTTATGGGAATATATTTTGTGTTTTATGTCAGCATACAAACTTATAGAATTTTTTATTATATCCTAACTCATCTCGTGTTATATAGTTTGAGCTGTTTTGGTACCAACAAATATTTAGCAGCACTTAAAATCATAGAATCAAATAATATTAACCTTATTCAGAGCACTCAATATTTATCATCCTTTGATGATATTCAGTTTATCAGCCAGAACAAGCATATTAAGAAATTATATTAATAAGGTTCCAGTTATATCATATAAGGATCCAGAGAGCTTCAAGAACTGGCGTTGTAAGTTCTAAGGAATTTTGAAAGGGTATATTGGTGAATACTTGTACTCACGACGAGCGTTTTAAGAATCAACTAGAAACAACTATAGTTGGTCCTGATTATTCTCTAGTGGTACATGGTTACTGATAATCAGTCATCAAATATTCTTTTAATTTCCTTACTGGTATTCTTCAAGAACTTCATAGAAGCAGCGGTAAGAATTATCAATACCTGGTCCTTGAACCTTATGGTGATTATTTGTACTTATAAAATTCATGTTTCTACCACTGAGCTAGAGCTGAGGTTTGAACCCAGTAATTTTGCGAGCCGGAAGGCCTTAATTTTTTGTGAATTTATTCGCAAAAGAGGGAATTTAGAGACTGCTCTTATAAATACCAGAAACATCGTATTATCTGTGAAGGAATTGCAATCTACAACTTCTCACAACAGCTTCATAACGTGGGACTCTATCATAAGAGATAACCCCCCCAGGAGCACAACTTCACAACAGTTAGTAGTAACAGTTGATAATAATTGTAAGAGAAGCATTTTAAAGTCACCTCAAATAGTACTTACGTTTGATATGACGGGCAAATGCTTTTCTCGAAACCAAAAATATTGAATAAAAAGGTAGTCACATCATACAAGGTAGACCTGAAAAAAAAACATTTTGATTTACAGCTTCTAGACAATTCTTACTGTTTCAATAGGCCTTACATTTCAATAATGACACAAACACACAAAATCTTCAAACCCTATTTAATTTTATGTAGCCTATGACAGATACATCTTGTGTTTACAATAATATTGACCATGATATAATATAGTTTAAAAAAATTATATAAGTAATTCAATACCTACAAAATAACTCATTAACCAAAGCAATTTTTCATCTCATTCTAAGTGATCATAGACTGTAAAATTCTTCAACTGATATATTATTTACTAACCGTCAGGCTCGCTTCACGAGCAAAGGAATATTTTTATTAGTAAAATTTTTAAAAGCCATTGGCTATAATATGAACAGTAGGATTCCTAAAAGTGGGCTAGTCCAACAATAGTTAACAAAAATATATAAAAGTGAGGCCATCTTGATCAATTTAGTGTTTTCTATTCTTTCTTTCTACTTAGAAGATTTCATAATTCATGTCTCAGCTTTTGTACAATTATATTATAAATAAATTAATCTTACAGATTAGAAAAAAATTCTAGCCTAACACTGAGTTACCTGTGTTGTTGTTGTTAACCTCACTGTGTTGTTATGTTAACCACATAAATAGCAAAAATTATTGTAATATAAATCTTGTTTTACTATACACGTTACTAAACTATGAAAGCTAATTTTCAACTTAAAATTTTAATAAAATAACTTATCGCATTGAAGCTTTGGACAAAAAGAATCCATTGCTTTGTTTATGAAAAAAATATTTAGTTTATATAGAAACAAGTAGAAAAATGTAGAGAGACTAATCTGGTAAGAATGTTATAGGCAGCGCTAGTATCAATCTTCAAAACGTCACGGATCTAGTGTATATGCTATATATAAAATGATGACGTTCTAAGTCGACCGAGTGCCTAGTGATGACGTATAACACCTTTGCTTACAATGTCGTCCGAGTGGTTTGTCGTCCGAGTGGGTACCCACCATAAGGATGAAAGCCGCGTATTGACAGACGCACAGATTGGTGGAAGGCAAGCATTGGCGAGGCATTGTGCGTCGCACACATGCCTCGGCATTGAAAAAGGCACAAAACTCACATTACAAGGCGTTGCTTGACATCTGAGATCTGAAAGGAAGTGGGACATAAACTCAACAATGGTCACTTCTATAGTGAGTTTCTTATTAAAATGGCAGAGGAGAAAAACGTTTCTGATCCTCTGTCTTGTCAATGCCTTCTTGTAGATCAGTGGTCGCCAAACTTTTGAGCCAGTGAGCCATTCTAGCATTTATAAACCTTGAAGTGAGCTACTAAACTAAACTAAGGAATATTAGTCCAAAGAAAGTATGCAAAATGGAATACAAATTCGTTTATTATTTATTATTATGTTCATTGGAATATTAGTTATACAGGAAGTGTAACAAAAAAGTTTAAATGTTCATTTCAATGAGAGAAGTGGAACTCTTTTTGGCCATCAAGTATTTTCTTGAAGTTTGGAGAGTATGTTGTAGCCGCCATTCTGATGCAGTTGTCCAAATGTTCATCAGTCAGTCTGTTCCTGTATTTGTTTTTTATGAATTTCATACCTGAAAAAGTCGCTTCATACAAGTATGTAGAGCCGAATATAGCTTTCAACCTCAATGCAACTTGAATCACAATAGGATACTTTTCTTTGAGCACTAATGGCAAGATATTTCCGGTTGTAGAAAGGGATCTTAGAGACAGGTCATTTTGAAAATCAATAACTTCCATTTCAACTGCTGCCTGATCTCCACCGAAATGTTTTACAACACAAGCTGCGAAATCTTCTGTTTCGATCTCTACAAAGGGAGCATTGATGAACTGTGCCACAATGTTTCTGTTTTTGAAATCATGGAATCGTTCATCAAATTGTTTTCTCAAGTCTGAGAGAATTTCCACATAGTCGTGGTTATTTCTGGGGTGTTGCAGAGGATTTTGTCCTTCAACGGTCTGCTTCAGACTAGGAAAGTGCTTATATTCAAACTGGGTTGAATTATTTTCCCACAGCTCAAGCTTTTTTGAAAATGATGTTACATCTGAAATCATTCCACCGATGTTCTTATCTTTGCCTTGAAGCTGCAAGTTTAAACCATTCAACTTTTCAGTTGAATCGGTAATGAAGGAAAAATCTTGTAGCCATGTGGGATCTTCCAGTTAGTGAGATGCTCACCCCTTTCTTTGAAGAATTTGACCAGTGCAGGTAGCAACTCTTTGAAACGTTTCGAAACTCTGCCTTTACTAAGCCAACAAAACTCTGTATGAAGCAACAGATCACCATACTGGCATTCTAATTCTTCAGTTAGTTCTCTGAATAGACGTCTTTGAAGTGAATGTGCTCTTATTTTATTTACTATTGTGATGACTGTTTTCATGACATTGTTTATACTTAAGAACTTTCCACACAGTGACTGTTGGTGTATAATGCAATGATACAACAAAAATGTTGGTAAGTCTCTGTCTTTATGACACAAGGCAATAAATCCTTTCTCCATGCCTACCATTGCAGGAGCTCCATCTGTAGCTAAGGCCACCAACCTATTTACAGGAATATTTTCAGATTCAATAAGCTTCTCAAATGCTAAAAATATATCATTTCCAGTAGTACCCCCAGTAAGCGGCATAACCTTTACCAATTCTTCTTTTGTTTCAAAATCTTCAAAAAATACCATTCTTACAAAAATGGCCAACTGAGCTGTATCAACTATATCAGTTGATTCGTCGAGTTGTAAGGAAAAATAACTACAACTATCAAAGTCAGTTTCAAGCTGTGAAATTACATCAGAGCTTATAGCTTCAACCCTTCGCATCACTGTATTAGCAGAAAGCTGAACAGATTTAATAGCAGACATGATCTCAGCTTTGTTTTTGAAGTCATCAAATAATGTATCTGCAGCTTCTAAAAATGCAGTTTTAATAAACTCACCATCTTTGTAAGGTTTCCTATTTTGAGCAATGACCTTGGAAACCCGGAATGACACCTCGGTAGCGGCCTTGTTTTTGTCCAGTGTATTAACACTCTAACCGAAACCCCGGTCTGACAGGCCCAAGGGAATTTTTGTTAACCTATATTGGCAACACTGCTTAACGGTCACGCCCCATCCCCCCAATACCTTCCTTCAATCACCTCCCCAACTCGGTGACATATTGTTTGTTCAGTTCCGTTCAGTGTCTTGACCTTGACGGGTGAATTGTCAAAAACGTGCCGGTCTGAGAAGCCCAGGGTTTCGGTGAACGTTGTTTGGAGTACAGTTTTCCATATGTTATTTCTAGTATCTTTTAAGATTGGGTTTGGCTATTAATTTTATTTTACCCATTTTTATTGCATTTATTACACGAAATTATTCAATTTAAGTTCAAAGTTAAAACAGATTTTGTTTATACAAGCAAGGATTCAAGTATTAGTCTCTTATTCTACAATAACTTCTTATAATGTTCTTGTTTTTTATAATTAAATAAAATTACAGTTTTTATAAAAAGCATTGTTTTTACTATCCTACATTCTTGTGCGTATTCTAGAGCAATATTTATGAACATTACTTAACAAAAACGCTGGAAAATGCATTACTTTACTATGGTGGTCTCACAGGCCCAGGGTTTCGGTTGGCGTTATAAAAATAGGGTTTCGGTAATAGTGTTAAAAAATGTTGATTGTTGCACATTTAGCTGAGATTTCAACTGCATCACCTTCTCTCTTCTCAGAGCTTAATTCAGTGGATATTCTTTTTCAATTCCACTGTGAACTGTCTTGAAATGACGCTCAACATTTCCTTTCTTACCGACTGAAACACTCACATTACAAAGTAGACACACACATTTATTTTTCACTTGTGTAAAAAAGTAATCCATTTCCCACTCTACATGAAAGTGGTAGGTTTTTGGCTTTTTGCTTGAACTAGCCATACTAAAAATAAGCAATGAAAGAGTTCAAAGTTTAAACATATGCACCAACTAGAGTTAAACAAACATGGTAGAGGCATAACCTCACTCTGGCTACACGTGACAACAACAGTCTGCATCACGAAACAAACCACAGTCTAGAAAACACATTAGGATAGGACAAGTCGCGACATTAGGATAGGACAAGTGGTCCCCATTGTTGCTAGCACTCCTGACCTCCAGCATGTAGAACTAATTCTATTCCCAACATGCGATTGGACTAAAAACAGTACACTTACACAGTCACATCACAGTCTAAAAACAAAATATATTTTATTAAGCCAGAAATTATATTTTTCAATAATTTGATAATGAAATTTCATAATTACAATAAAATATTTTGTTAATTATTAATTCCACATTGTTAAAAGATGATCTGGCAACTGAGCAGAGTGAGAAAGAGATAGCACTATCCGCTTTGTTGGATGATAGACAGGGATAATAGTACCATTTCTAATCAAACACTGTCATTATAACGTGGATCTCACTATAGCAGGACAGAAAGAACAACAACAACTCATCTTGAACTGTGGAGAGAGAAAGCCCAGGTCACTGAATCTGCGGCCTGAGGCACAACCACCTGCAGGGAACCTCTGGTAAAGTGTATAGAAGTCACTAAACCAGCTACTGGTAAGAGTAGCTAAGTGTAAATCAAATAATTATGATGAAGTGGGGTTACCTGGACGAAAATATGGACATTACTTCCTACTTACTTACTTCATACTTCTGTCATTGACAAGCTTCCTGGATGGACGGCGTCTCTTTGTATTCCGACCTAATTAGTCAACATTGACTATAAAAATATTATTTTGTATACAGTACTAAACTTAAATGTTTTGAAATCCGAACAACAGATCGAGATGATTATGTGGATTTTTGTATCACTCAGTTTACATCAAATTAGATCAGCCTAAGGACTTGTTGGCCTCAAAGTATTCAGCCACAGAGTAGAATGTCACCCCACGCAGCCAGGCTCTAATCCTTGCACCAAAACTTCTGTCATCCAGATCCCTCACCATGTCTGGCAGCGCATTAAAGATCTTCTGTGCCAGTACAGGGGAACAGTCTCTTTTCTTGTTCAATCTGCAATTTTAGGTTTGGGTACTTCAATTTTAGCTTTTCCTCTTGTATTATAGGAATGCTTATCGGCTCTTCTTGTCATTGAGTGATAATGAATTTTTATGTGTTACAAGGAGAGCAGAATGTACTGGTTGAACACTGTATAGATACCCAGTCTCGAGAATTGTTTATTGTTTTTGAAGGGACGGATTCAAGGATCCAAAGGTTCAAAGAACCCCACACGTCAACCGAAGCTTATTGTGTTCCCAAGAAGTATGTTAGTTAGGCAAACCAATACCTATGTCCTTTACAAGAACCAGGAGTTTTTCCCTATACTAACATTCCATTCATCACCTGGTTGCAACCCTTGTCACGATCCGCAATCCAGTGTGATATGCTTGGCAGTCTCTTCAGACTGATTAGTTCTCATGACCTACATAGGTTCCACTCCTGGCCTTCTTTGTAGGTCCTTCCGCTGAGGAAGGGGCGGCCAAGTTGCCTCTAGGGCGCCCAGCCACCCCTGACTCAGCCTCTTAACCAACATTTGTGCCTAGAGTTTCACTCATCTCTGGTCTCTTGAGTTTTTTATTTTTGGGTCAAAGGCTTCACCTAAATGGCCGCCCTTCTTTGAGCAGTGGTGAGGTTTGGTATCTCCACCCACAACTCGTGACCTATGTGAGTTCCACTCCTGGCCTTTTTGTAGATCCTTCTGCTAAGAGAGGGGACGCCAAGCTGCCTCTAAGGCGCCCGGCGCCGGCAACCCTCTACTCAGCCTCTTGACCCATATTTGCACCTGGAGTTTCACCCATCTCTGGTCTCTTGGGTTTTTCTTGTTTTTTTTTGCGCCTCTGAAACTGCCCTGATGGGGCCAGATCCCATAGTTTTGAAGGCAAGGCATCTTCTGGAGTTGCCTTGAGGTCCATTTTAGTCGCCTCCTATGACAAGCATGGATACTGTGGGTGAATTCTGGTTTTCAACACATTCTTGAGTACAATGATCGACTCAAAGCTCCCCCAACCCACAGGGGGCAGTCTCGAGGAAATCGACCAATAGTGATCAAGATAATTATTCTGCTGAGTCTAAAATTTCTCATTAGCTGTGGAGTAGTCCAGGACCAAGTACATCTGCAGTGCTATCCCTCTCATGGATCACCCCTGCACCCATGTATAGACTTAGTGCCGGTTTTTGAGCTAGGATTTAGCTAAGTCCTAGACTTTAAACAGCTGGAGTCAGAAAATTGGCTTTCAAGAACGGGGCATAGTCAAAGCTTTTATAACAGTAGTTGTAATTTTTATTTTATCATTTCTACAATTGGAAACGTTTTTGCTTGACGAAATTAGACATTCCTAAATAATTCAAAACAGCTGAAACTTTACACTATTTTCTCTTTATTTTATTATGTGTTAAATTTTCTAGTTTTTCGAAATTTAATTCAAATGTGACTATGACAATGAGTGCGACTACGCCCCGTTTTGGAAAACCAATTTTCTGACTCCAGCTGTTTAAAGTCTAGGACTTAGCTAAATCCAGAGCTCGGAAACCGGCCCTAAATGTTAGCCTCAAACAATGCTATTGTTGCAGCTATTTTTGGAAGTGTTGACTGGACAGGAAAGTAAGAGAGATCTATACTTTAGTGTTGGAATATAATAATTCATGTGAAACTATATTTTGTATTATTTCTATTGTAATGTCAAAATTATTCATGTGTTTGAACAACTATCATGGTGGCAGCACTGTCATGGTGATTAAAAACGCAGTCAATATGTAAAATTGTTTTCTTTGTGAGTTTCCCTTGTCAACTCTTTATTCTTTAAAAGTAAAACTAAAACTTTATCAGGTTATGGGCCCAGATAAAGGCCAAAAACGTAAAAACAAGTGAAAAGTTTAATCTTAAAACAAGTAAAACATGAAAAGTGATTATTGGTTTTTCTCATAAAATAATAGTAAAAGGTAACCTCAAAATGGCGACAATGGATGGGGAAAATTATGTGCATAAGCTGAAGGATGCAGATTCATTCACTATGTGGGAATTTGAAATTAAAATATTACTTAAAGCTAAAGATCTGATGGATGTGGTAGATGGAACTGAAACTTCAGAACAACAGGTGAAAGTGCTGATAAGATTAAGATTTTCAAAAACAAAGACGCAAAAGCTCAACATTACATCTTGATGATGCTGGACAATGATGTAAAAATACATATTATATCGTGTAATAGTGCCAAGGAAATGTTTGACACATTGAAAAATGTATTTAAACGTGACACAACTTAACAAAAATGTGCTCTTCTTCAAGACTTTTATACATGCATGTTCTCTACAGATAAAGACATGATGGGTAACCTAACATACATTCAAAACATCACATACAAATTGAACAGACTTGACCAGAAAATCGATGAAACAATGGTGATTACTAAAATACTGAGTGTACTCCCAGAACAGTATAAACATTTTTCAAGTGTGTGGGATTCTACAGTAAACACAGAAATGACTTTGGATAATCTAAAGGCTAGACTTCTCCAAGAAGAAATTAAATGGTCAGGTGAGAGCGAATCTCTGGCGTTTAAAACAGTAAGACAAGAACGAGGTGAGATCAAGGCTTCTACTTCCAATAGTAGGACAACAAAATGCTACTCCTGTAATGAATATGGACACATTCATAATAACTGCTCAAATAACAGGTCTAAACAAAAATTTTGTACTTATTGCAAAAAGTCAAATCATTATGAAAAGGATTGTTTTTTGAAAAACAATAGGTCTAGTGATAACAAGTCATGTAAAATCTGTAAAAAAACTAATCACAATGGAAAAGACTGTTACTTTCGTAATAAGGCTCAAAGTAAAACATCTTTTCTAACTCAAGTGAATAGTTCAATAAGTCATAGCCTAAAAGCAACTGAGGGTCAGGATGTCTCCAATAAAGTATTTATCATAGATAGTGGTTGTACACCAAACCACATGACTAATGATGTCAGTATTTTAGATAATGTAAAAACATGTAAACAAACGATATGTGTTGCCAAGAAAGATCAAAGTATGGTAGCATTAGCTTTAGGAGTTGTAAACTCAGAACAGTGTATACTTAAAAATGTTACATATGTCCCAGATCTGACTAATAATTTAATGTCAGTAAATGCAATTACAGAAAATGGTGGAAAAGTTTTGTTTTCTAAAAGTAAAGTCCAAATCATGAAAAACGAAATTGTTATTTTGGAAGGGAATAAAAATAAGCAAGGTTTATATGAGGTTCAATTGAAAGAAGAAATTAAAAATAATGTAACTTTTGCAGCATATGCCAGTAAAATAGGTAATCATGACAAGGCTATAGTGAATCATATTTCTAAGAAGATTGACAAAGATTCTGAATCCAGTTTCTCAAATCATTCAGAAGCAATGAATTGGCATAGGAAATTAGGTCATATTAGTTTCAAGAATCTTGAAAAATTATCCAAAATTTCAGTAGGAATTCCATCAAATGTATTGAATATTTGTGAAGAGGAATTTTGTAATATTTGTCCAAAAGCCAAACAAGTAAGAAACCCTTTCAAATCCATAAGAAATAGAGCATCAAATTTTTTGCAAGTAATTCATTCAGATTTATGTGGTCCTATTGATCCACAAACTCATGATGGTAAAAATTATTTTTTGACATGTGTTGATGATTTCAATCATTTTTGTAAAGTCTATTTGTTAAGATCTAAGAATGAAACTGCTACTTATTTGAAAGAATATGTCTATGAAGCTGAAGCTCATTTAAATCTCAAAGTTGCTAAAATTAGGTGTGATAATGGTGGGGAATATGTATCTAATTGCTTGAAAAATTGGTGTAAATCACGGGGAATTGTGCTAGATTATACTTTACCCTATTCACCCCAACTAAATGGAACTGCTGAACGAATGAACAGAACATTAATGGAAAAAGCAAGAGCATTAATTTTTTATTCAAATTTACACAAAAGTATGTGGGGAGAGGCTGTATTAACATTTGCCTATCTTATAGATCATAGTCCAACTGTTAGTATTGATACAACACCTGCTGAAAAATGGTATGGTAGAAAACCGGATTTGAGTAAATTAAACATATTTGGTTCTAAAGTACATTCAAAAGTATTGGGTCCACTTAAAAAACTTGGCAGCAGAAGCAAAGAGGCAATTTTTGTAGGATATGGCCCAAATGATTATAGATTATGGGATCCAGTAAAAAGAGAGATTTTTATCTCGAGAGATGTTTTGTTTAATGGAAAAGAAGAAATGTTCTATTCAAATGAAACTGTAAAAGACCAAAATGAAATGCTTGTAAAATGTAGACAAAATAGAAATGATTTAGAAAATCAGAGAGAACAAGAAAATGTACAAGAAGCAGAGATGATGAATGAAAGAGAATAAGAAGCAGAGATGATGAATGGAAGAGAACAAGAATTAGAGATGATGAATGAAAGAGAACAAGAAGCAGAGATCAGGAATGAGATGAATGGAAGAGAACAAGAAGCAGAGATGGTGCATGAGGATCAATTAGAAGAAGTGAATCAACATTATAGTTTGAGACCAAGAAATAATAATGAGACTACCTGCTAGATACAATGATGGACAAGTAATGTCAACATTTATGGAGAGTGAGGACAGAGAAAAATGGAAGGAAGCAATAAATGAAGAGAAAGTATCTTTGGAAAAGAATAATACTTGGAGTATTGTTGATGAAAAAGAAACTACAGGAAAGGAAATTTTAACAAGTAGTGGGTGGGTATTCAAAGTAAAAGATAATGGGATATATAAGGCTAGGTTAGTTGTTAGAGGATGTCAACAGAAAGAAGGTTCAATTGATTTTAAAGATACTTTTAGTCCTGTTGTAGACAATGCATCATTAAGAATTTTGTTTTCAATTGCAGCGCAGGATAATTTGAAAATCCAAACATTTGATGTAAAAACTGCTTTTTTGTATGGGGAATTAGATGATGAAATTTTTATGAGAATTCCAGAAGGATTTGGTGATGAAGAAGGAAAGGTATGTAGATTGAAGAAAGCCCTTTATGGATTAAAACAAGCCCCTTCTCAATGGAATAAAAAACTAACATCTTTTCTAAAGCAAGAAGGTTTACATCAACTAAAATCTAATCAATGAATTTTCAAAGACAGTTCAAATGAACTTTATTTAGCCATACATGTAGATGATGGAATTTTGATGAGCAAGGATGAAACTAAAATGAATAATCTATTGGAAAAATTAATGAAAAATTTTGAAATGACAGTAGATAAGAATTCAGCTAGTTATTTAGGTTTGGAAATAAGACAAAACAAAGAAGGCATTTTTGTAACACAGACAAGCTATTCTAAGAAAGTTCTTGAAAATTTTAGTAGGCCTATGACTGGCAGTAAATATCAAAATACACCCATAGTAAAAAATGACCAAATTGAAAAGCTAAGAATAGATTTTCCCTATAGAGAGGGGGTAGGTAGTTTGCTATACTTAACTAACAAAACAAGACCTGACATGTATTTTGCAGTCAACTATGAAAGCCGGTACTTAGATAAACCTAGTGCTAAAGATGTACAAAATGTTAAGAGAACCCTAATATATCTAAATGGATCAAAAGATGTTGGTTTTTTTCCCAGTTGTAAGTCAAATGTATTGAAAGTTGAAGCATATTGTGATTCAGATTATGCTGGTGATCTAAATGATAGAAAAAGCACAAGTGGGTATGTTATATTGTTAGGAGGAGCACCAATTATTTGGAGCTTTAGAAAGCAACCAATTATTGCCTTATCCACAGCAGAAGCTGAGTATATTTCTGCTGCAGAGTGTTGTAGAGAATTGAAATATTTGAAGACTATTCTTTCAGAATTGACTAAACAAAACTATAAATACAGTACTTAATGTGGACAATCGAAGTGCTATCAAGCTAATTAAATCAGGTCAAATGAACAGGAAAAGTAAACACATTGATGTCAGGTACCATTTTGTAAGCGAACGATTTCATAATGGCATGTTTAAAATAAAATATTGTTGTTCAGAAAAACAGCTAGCTGACATATTTACTGAACCATTATTGAGTAACAAATTTTTGAAGTTTAAAGATATGTTGGTGACTATGTAAAACAAGTAATACAAGTGATGACTTTCTAACAAGTAATTCTGATTAAAATCTTTATTATCATTCAAGAAATAACAATTTAGATGTAAACTGATTTTTTGTTAAAACATTTTGACATTAAGGAGGAGTGTTGGAATATAATAATTCATGTAAAACTATATTTTGTATTATTTCTATTGTAATGTCAAAATTATTTATGTGTTTGAACAACTATGGTGGCAGAACTGTCATGGTGATTGAAAACGCAGTCGGTATGTGAAATCGTTTTCTTTGTGAATTTCCCTCGTCAACTCTTTATTCTTTAAAAGTAAAACTAAAACTTTATCATTTATGATGACAGTATTTGATTCAAATTGGTGCTTTTCTATCATTTGACAAAGCAAATATAGTGAGGTCCACGTTAGAGTGGCAGTGGTGAAAGATAGGAGAAAAACGTTGCCGAACCTCTGTCTTGTCATTGCCTTGTATAGACGGTAGCTGATAACTGATCGATACTTAACCGATTCAACCTGATTACAGTTCAGTTTGTGCAGAATTTCAATAGTTATCTATTAGTCTAAGCCTCATCAATTTTCCTGTGAAATCGACCGTTTCAGTGTAAATTTAAATTAATTGGTAGTAATGCAGTGATCTATCTCACAGAGAAAATAATTTATTTTTGAATGTTTCATGATTTTTCAGCATTCATGCCATTTTCAAGTGTTAATAGATTATAATGAACATTTTTTATGATCATTTTATCACCATAATATCCGAGGTAGTCGAGAATATGATTTAGAATTGTTTCATTCAAAAGTAATGAGTATAGAATCAATTATCAAATCTTATACAGAGAAAGCTCAATTAAAATTGGCCGCCAATTGATGAAGTTCTAGAGATCACCGCTAGATGTCTTTGGTTATCTTCAGGGATACTTTTGAGTCATTGGTTATCTTCAGGGATACATTTGAGTCGCTGACTCGGGTGACCCAGAGCCGAACAAGATGGCGGCTGACCCGGGGCAGACTAGTGATCCCCAGTGAACTCTAAACTAACTGGAACGGGCTGTCCAATGCTTAGCTACAACCAAAAGTGTGTAAGGCGGAGTGAGTGAGACAGGCATACCGTGTGGGATCCCCTTCTCTCTCGTACTCATACATTCAAGCAGGCTGTTGCAGCTCTTGAGTACGATTTTTCATTTTTAAAGTTTAAAAACGGATTTGAATGAGTATTAGGGCTATTAGTATTAGATCACAACCTTTTCTCTTGAATATTGTGATGTATTTTTAGTGAAATGCGTAGAATTGAATAAAAATACGACCGAAAAATGGTGATGTATTGTTTTGCATTTGGATGCAAGAATGGGCATGTCAAAGGAAATGAAATAGGTACCATTTCACAGGTAAGTCAAACATTTTTATTCTGTTAATTAATTTGAAGAAATCTTTTTGTTTTACATACATTTTCAATACTTCTTTCTATATTGATCAGTTTATTTGACCAAAAATAAAACAACAAATTTGGTTATATTCCTAGTAAGTTATACCGTACTGTGATAGTTTCTATGTTTATTGAAAATTTCGGCCTACTTTATAGCATCTAGAATAAAAAACATAGTTGAAGAACAAATTAATCCTTATTCAAAAAAGAATAAATAATATCTGATGCAGAAATTGTGAATGTTTCCCTACAAAGACTATCATTCATTCTATCACACATTCTATGTATGATGTAATTTATGGATATAAATTTGGTGTTAAGCATCAGCATATAATAAATAGAGTATATTTATCATAATATTTGTATATGGTATATTATGTAGGTACAGTAGGCGTATCATACATTTTATGTATAATGTATAAAATAAATTTAGTGTAAGTAGCAGCATATAATACTAATAGAATCTGATAGTATAATACTATAATCTAATAGAATCTATGAGTACGAAAAAATAAACATTTTTTGATGAATTTTGTGTAAACACAGCTTTACAATAATGATTAATAATTCGGTGTTATCATCATGAGATGACATAATTTATTTTAGGTACCTACTTTTATTTTGAAAAATATGATATTGCTATCAGCTGAATTGTAATTAATTTTGAAATCTTCCTATTTCAAATAAATTTAATAATCGTTCAATTTACAATTATAAAATAATTTTATGTGTATAATTATATGTGTATTATTGTTTATATAATTTATAATTATATAATAATTATTATTCAGCATATTTTACTGTTTGCTTATCATATGGTCATAATTATAATACAATTGATATAATGTTTCTTCATAGATTTCTTTGCATCATTTCTGAAACTCCCATACTGATTTGAAATGTTATCAGAATACCTAGTATATTGCTATCATTACATAATTTTATAATCCTGTGTTATTGAATCATCATAATTTATTTTATTTACCTACTTTTATTGTGAAAAATATGAGATTGGACTATGAGCCTGTTTTTTTATTCCCAATCATTTCATGACAGTTTATATTTGTCCTTGTTAAATGAATAAAAATAAATGAATAATACACTTCTCTTAAATCTGGCCCAAAGTTATTCCCATGCTTGTGAAAAGTTGACAATACTAAAACTACTGCAGTCACAAATAAAAAAATTCTTTTCTTTATTAATATTCAACCTATTCCATTATTTTTGCTCTCAAAAAGTTAACAATGAACTGCTCAATAAAGGAAAAATAACGCTTCCGTGGTATAAGACATACAATATAGAAATAAAATAGAAATTGAGACTGTGCAATGCATTCTCCCGTAAGAGCCAATGCGTAACAAAATGAACGAATCCCACAGCAATGCGGGTTGCCTATCTTTACCAGCTGCCTCACTTTTTTTGTGTTGCTAGTCCATTCCAGTTAGTTTAGAGTTCACTGGTGATCCCATGGAACGACAACCAGACATCGACCGGTCAATGTTGTTCGGCGCGTACTTTTCAATATTCGGATGGCGCGAATATTTGAATAAAACACACACACACTGGTGTAACACTAAACGTAGGTTATGTTTTGCAAAACAATCATGGCTTATATGCTGTAATAAATGAGTTTATTCTAGGAGAATTGGATAAGGAACAGAATAACAATTCATATTAAAATATATAAATATATATTATAATAATTATTATGATGCCCCAAACATTGTAGGGCCAGTTGCTGCTGTTGTTGTGGAGGAATTGGGAAATCCTTCAAGTTTTTTCAATGAATTATTCCAACAGGAACGTAATAATACGAGACCTCACAACTTTTGGAAATATAATAATCACTTTATAATATGAGTGAGTTTAAAAGCCATTTTAGAATGTCTTGGCAAACCATGCAGATGAAAGATTCCATACTATTATCATCAGAATCTTTTCACTGAAATTTTGTGAACATGGTTAATGTAGCATTATTCTATTCTCAGGTCACCTACTGAAATAGAACAAGTGGGTCATGGTGTAGATTTTGGATCCTTGTTTAATAATCATGAATACATTATTATAGGCCCATATTTTTTGGCGTCATCAAAGAGACCACTGCACTAGTCTTCATTGAATGAAAATAATACCATTTTCCCTAAATAGTATATTTCGCACCTAGGGCCGAAAATGAGACTTTTCCGGCTCGAAATAGGTTTTCAAGTTCAAGGCCTACGGCCTCGGACTAGGGAAGATTGAGAGCCAGAAAACATTTTTTCCCATGGTGAGAACGTTATTTTTCGCCACACAGAAAAATAAACAATATAAATATGAGAATAATTGTTTATTAAGCACTTCCGAAAGCAAAACAGGAAGGTCATAGCTCTAGCAAATCTGAGGTAATCTGAATATCAGGAAATTGTCCAAGTATTTTTATTTTTCATTCTGATTTGTATAAATAACCTAAAAGATTACGTTCAATTATGTAAGAGGTTGAGTTTATACTTTTTATTCTTCCAAATGACAATAAGATGATATTATTATAAATGTTTTGATTATTGGATAATAAACACAAATAATGAAAAGTTTTTCGATCAGCTGTTTTAGCACACTTGAAATTTGGCCAATCTGAAGGTCAATGTCAACAATGCTTGATGTCGTTGACTTCGGAAGTTTAGGTTAGAAGTTCTATCCTACTCTGAAAATCGAATTTGAATAGTTTATAATATATATCTTATCTGTATTTTATCCATCCAAATAAAATGATAGTATATTATTGCAGAATACTTATTCAATTCTAGAAGCATAAACTGATTCTGTTTCATAAACCATTTTGTAAACACATTCACATCAAATCAGAATTAGAAGCATAAACTGATTCCGTTTCATAAACCATTTTGTAAACACGTTCACATTAAATCAGAATCAGCTGACTTCAAGGTTATTTTACAGCCCTAGGGCCGTAAAACTTTTACCGGCCTGGTCAGAAAACAATCATTTTCGGCCTCCATATGACGCACGAAAACCAGCTCATCACATCCAAGTGGGGCGAGAAATATATTTTGGATGCTTTTAAATCGTATAAAAATAAAATCAAAAACTGATTTACTTTTGAGATTTTAAAAGAACCAAAATGAGTTTAGAATTAGAGTCATCATTACATTTTCTAAACCAAACTTTTATAAAAACTTTTTGAGAGACTAGTTTCTGTTGTTGCACCATTTCTCTTGAGTTGTAACTCATCTCAAGTAACTGGTTTGTTATTTTATTCGAAATTGACTATCTATATCATTTTTTATAATGAAATCAGTGCTGTGGACTATTTTGAATTATTAGCATTTATTTCCAATGACCAGGCATTCCTGGATAGATCGATCGTGTCTTCAGTTATAGGATGGTCATAGTTGACTAGGCCCAACTATAGGCCCGCCACAAAGTAGATCCATGCTAATCCATGAAAAGCAACCCACGCCATGCGATGTTTTGTAAACCATTGCTAGGCTTCTCCAGACATCTGTGTAATACATGCAATGAATAATCCACTTGTCAGCTGATTGATTATGAATAATTCTATATCAATGGTTTACAAAACATCCCATGGCGTGGGTTGCTTTTTGTGGATTAGCATGGGTCTACTTTGCAACGGACCATATGAGCGTATAATAGAGGTACTGTAAGATATACGCCATAAGAAAAACACATGGTGTATTTCAAATCAAAAATTGGTAGATTGTTTGGTTTTTTTTATTAAATTCCAATTTTACAAAGATTAACATCAACATTTTCAGGTGCTCTTAGAAGTTATAGGAAGGAGAATTAATCAGCCAAATATATAATCATATGCAATTATAAAAATACCTCTTGAGGAGAAAATACTTTTTTTGCCCCACTTGGATGTAATGAGCTGGTTTTCATGCGTCATATGAGGTCGAAAATGATTGTTTTCTGACCAGGCCGGTAAAAGTTTAACGGCCCTGGGGCTGTAAAATAACCTTGAAGTCAGCTGATTCTGATTTGATGTGAACGTGTTTACAAAATAGTCTATGAAATGGAATCAGTTTATGCTTCTAACTCTGATTTGATGTAAACGTGTTTACAAAATGGTTTATGAAACGGAATCAGTTTATGCTTCTAGAATTGAATAAGTATTCTGCAATAATATACTATCATTTTATTTGGATGGATAAAATACAGATAAGATATATATTATAAACTATTCAAATTCGATTTGCAGAGTAGGATAGAATTTCTAACCTAAACTTCCGAAGTCAATGACAACAAGCATTGTTGACGTTGACCTTCAGATTGGCCAAATTTCAAGTGTGCTAAAACAGCTGATCAAAAAACTTTTCATTATTTGTGTTTATTATTCAATAATCAAAAATCAAAACATCTATAATAATATCATCTTATTGTCATTTGGAAGAATAAAAAGTATAAACTCAACCTCTTACATAATTGAACATAATCTTTTAGGTTATTTAGACAAATCAGAATAGAAAATAAAAATACTTGGACAATTTCCTGATATTTAGATTACTTCAGATTTGCTAGAGCTATGACCTTCCTGTTTTGCTTTTGGAAGTGCCTAATGAACAATTATTCTCATATTTATATTGTTTATTTTTCTGTGTGGCGAAAAATAACGTTCTCACCATGGGCAAAAATGTTTTTCTGGCTCTCAATCTTCCCTAGTCCGAGGCCGTAGGCCTCGAACTTGAAAACCTATTTCGAGCCGGAAAAGTCTCATTTTCGGCCCAAGGTGCGAAATATACTATTACAGTTTGGATGTTGAGCAAACCAGAGATATTCTTATGCTGATGACACATAATTTTTCTCAAAGTACTGCTCATAGAACATTCTATGAGATAGTGGATGTCATTGCAGCTTCAGTAGATGAACATGGTCTACACTCTTGCAGCAACAAAAGTCATCTGATGTAATTAATAACAGCCTTTACCAACTTTATAACTTATGCTTGCTACATAAGAACTTTCTTTAATACAAGATTATCACCCGGTTGCACAACGGTCTGTTAACTTTTAAAAAAATAAATAGAATTCCATTATCAAATTTCAGAATACTTAATCGGCTAAACATAAACTTAAACCCAATAAACTTCACTCATTTTCATATCATTAGAAAGTTTGTTATTCTATGGAATAGGCCTATGCATAATATATATTATAAAAATTATCTCTTGCTTTCTATAAGAATAATTTTATTTGCTATGCAGGTCATCTGCATTTCATAAGGATTGATTTTAATTTAAATTCAACAGCTCAAGTACTGAAACTTTATGATTTTTGTTTTACAGGCAGCTCGGACTTCCTCCAGACCTATCTGAAAGAAAACTATGGCCACATTGAGATGGCAGCAGGTGAGGCGCTTTCATGCAATCCTCTTATAATATAATTTCTATTACATAAAAATCTGGTGTGGTACACTCACATAACTTTCCTCGCTCATTTAACTGCAAGCCTCATTCTTAAACGAGAATAATTTAGCGGAATAACATAATGACGATTGGCGGCAACATATTTGAAACTACGATCAGACTTCTGTATAATTATGTGTATATATTATTGTTTTTAGAGTAGTTTTTCCTTTGTGTAAATTGTGAAATTCGATGATTTTTTTTTAAATCGTCAAAACAGCTGTTCTACAGATTGAATATCTCGACTATGTGTTCTTTTTATAAACTGCTCTACCTACCTACCTCATGCACGAGAATGTGTTTACAAAGTCCATTTCTCAAGGATGGGGTGGACCCTATTAGTTTCCAAGGGAGAAGACTCATACCAGTTGATAGAGCTGATAAATAACCATACAGAGTATGAATTTGAAGTAAATCAGTCAAGTCATTTTTGAGAAAATTGTGAAAAACATGGTTTTTTAGTAATTACCTACCTCATGCACGAGAATCGAGAAGGAGGTTACTAAGTTTATTTCTCAAGGATGGGGTGGACCCTCCATTAGTTTCCCAGACAGAAGACTCATGCCAGTTGATAGAGCTGATAAATAACTATACAGGGTATGAATTTGAAAAAAAATCGGTCAAGTTATTTTTGAGAAAATTGTGAAAAACATGGTTTTTTAGTAATTATCCGCCATTTTTCTCATGAATATTACGGAGCTCCTGCAATTTTCCCAGAAATGAGACTCGTGTCAGTTGATAGGGCTTGTAAATAGCTATCCATGGTAAAAATTTGAAGAGAATCGTTAGAGCCGTTTTCAAGAAAAACGTGAAAAACATGGTTTTTTTAGTAATTATCCGCCATTTTTTTCCTTTGTGTGAATTGTGAAATTCGAAGATTTTTTTAGTCATTTTTTAAAAATCGTCAAAACAGCTGTTCTACAGATGAAATATCTCGACTATGTGTTCTTTTTATGAACTGCGCTACCTATACCTACCTACCTCATGCATGAGAAGGAGGTTACTAAGTCCATTTCTCAAGGATGGGGTAGACCCCCATCAGTTTCCCAGAGTGGAGACTCATGCCAGTTGATAAAGCTAATAAATAACCATACAGGGTATGAATTTGAAAAAAATCGGTCAAGTTATTTTTGAGAAAATCGTGAAAAACATGGTTTTTTAGTAATTATCCGCCATTTTTCTCAAGAATATTACAGAACTTCTGCAATTTTCCCAGAGATGAGACTCATGCCAGTTGATGGGGCTTATAAATAGCTACCCATGGTATGAATTTGAAGAAAATCGTTGAAGCCATTCTCGAGAAAACCATGGATAACATGGTTTTTTAGTCATTATCCGCCATTTTTCTCAAGAATATTACGGAGCTCCTGAAATTTTCCCAGAAATGAGACTCATTTCAGTTGATAGGGCTTATAAATAGCTATCCATGGTATGAATTTGAAGAAAATCGTTAGAGCCGTTTTCGAGAGAACCGTGAAAAACATGGTTTTTTAGTAATTATCCGCCATTTTTTCCGCCATTTTGAATTTAATTTTATTGAATTTCTTATTGTCGGATCCTCATGATATAAGGACCTTAAGTTTAAAATTTCAAGTCAATCGGTTGATTAGGAATGGAGTTATCGTGTTCACAGACACACACACATACACACACACAGACCAATACCCAAAAATCATGTTTTTGGACTCAAGGGACCTTGAAACGTATAGAAAACTTGAAATTAGGGTACCTTATTTTTTTTTGGAAAGCAATACAGTACTTTCCTTACCTATGGTGATAGGGCAAGGAAAGTAATAAATTGAATTGAATGGAATTGTGGTAGATGGAGTAGGAATTGAACACTCTGCATCCCATACATTTTACCCTGGAATGAGACTGTTTAATAAGCTTCCAACAGCCAAAAAATTGAGAATCAGTGATCCCATTCAAACAAGCAGTCAAAACATGTTGAGAGAGAAAAAACTATTTTTATAACAAGAAAATAGAATAACCTTATCTTCTAATAAAGTGCTTAGATTTCATGAATTAGAGCTTTTAATTTAGATATTGAGATTGGAACAAATCAAGCTTTTACTGTAATTGATATTAATCTAGAAATAACCATTATATTTATTGACCGAACAGTAGTGAGGTCTATGTTTTAACTCGGATTTTCTTTTGTCTGTCTGTATGTAATGCGATTACGGTCAAACGCGTTGATAGAATTTTATGAGATTTGGCAGGAATATTTCTTTTTCAACTAAGCGTCGATGTATACACAAGATTTTTTGACATTTAGCATTTGAAGGATAATATGAAAAGAAAAGGAATTCCTCCATACTCTGATATCATTATATACAGAGTGGGTGAAAAGTCCAAGAACGGCTTAATATCTCATACACAAAGGTAATTTGACGGTAAGTGTAATTGAGGATCCTACTAAAATTGAAAATACCACTTTACTGTGACTTCAAAAATCTGGTCCGCCATATTGAATGCAACTTTGTTTTTTTAAATAGGAAGGTGGTCATGCGATACATAATTTCGATGCGGAATTTCATGAGAAAATGAATGGTAAAAACCACATATCGATATCTCAAACTGTTCCGGAGATATTCACATTATTAATCAATACTATTCAAAGCAGAAAGGGAAGAGAAAAGTATGAGAACGGCTCAGTATCTCATGGAAAAATGTGATGTCAAGGTGGGTGTGATTGAGGATCCTACTAAAATTAAAAATACTACTTTACTATGAATTCGAAAATCTGGTCCGCCATATTTAATGCATCTTGATTCTTTTAAATAGGAAGGTGGTTGGTTATGCGGTACATGATTTTAATAAGGAATTTCTAGACAAAATGAACTACGAAAACCGCGCATCGATATCTCAAAACGTTTCGAAGATATTTATATTGAAAATCAATACCACTTATCTATTTTATTTTGATTTAATTGTATTGATTTATAATGCGAATATCTTCCAAACGGTTCGAGATAAGGATGTGCGGTTTTCGCCATTACAGAACAACGAGAAGAAAATACAAGTCTTTTAGATGAGAAAACTGCGTGAGGTCTACTGTTCACAGAACTAGTAATAAATTCTTATGGCGTACTTTTTCATAAAAAATAAATATTTATTCAGCTATTCCTGTTAGTGAAACCAGGACCTCCTATATACTACCCATATAGGAAGTCCTGGTGAAACCCCGCAATGAGTAATAAGATATGGATTGCTAATGAATACGAAGAAGAAGAAGAAGAAGAAGAAGAAGAAGAAGAAGAAGAAGAAGAAGAAGAAGAAGAAGAAGGAGAAGCTAATAAATTCAGAGACCAATTGTCAAAATTGCTATTATAGTGGGCATCAGTAATTTGTTGATGCATAACAATGTCCTACAGGCCTTTAAAGTCCCTTCAAATCAATCAATAACAGTAGAACTGCTCGAAATGTGAATAAATTGTCTGCTAAAATAGCAAACAATGGCGCGGCATCTATATGGTGCTCATCAAAGTTTCACGAGCGTTTTCCCGGCCAGACGGAAAATTTATGTTTGTATTTACTTTTCACTTGGCGTTTGGCGTGGTGGCTTCTCCAATTGATTGCTACCTTAGCCTACTTTCTGCTATTCTACACTAGTTGGGCCACAGAGCTCATACCACGAATTCGTGATACATTTCCAAATTCCCATATTTTCAAGGTACCTATTAAATATATTTTGTTCTATCAATTTTTGAATAATTGCAGTGGAGTAGGTAGCTGAAAAAAAATTAAAAAACAACGAGTGAAAAATCGATTCATAATAGACCTAATATACAGAGTGAGTCATATGTATGGAAACCCTTCAATAAATTGGAGACTGTTGTAGATATAATACTGTAACTTTCAGGATAAGTTAATAGTCATCAAGTACTGTACCTTTTGACATACAACTGAATTTCAACCCCTCATAAGGGGGCCAATTAGTGGTTGTAACTCCAATATTTTAAATGTAAACACCCATTGTGTGGTACATAATTTCAAATGCCTTTTTAAAACAAGAAAGATGGCATCGATAAAAATGTTCTATGACACTTGTATCTAAAATGGCGGCTGATTGAAGTTTCAGTTTTTTAAGAAATGAGGGGTTGTAACTCAAATATTTTGAATGTAAACACCCATTATGTGATACATCATTTTCAAGGTCTTTCCAGAACAAAAATGATGACATTAATAATAAATTTTTTATGAAACTTTTATCCAAAATGGCGGCTGATTAAATTTTCAATTAAATCTTGAAAAACTAGAACTTCAATCAGCTGTCATTTTGGATAAAAATGTCATAAAAATATTTGATTGATGTCATCTTTTTCGTTTTTGAAAAGGCCTTTAAAATGATATATCACACAATGTGTGTTTACATTTAAAATATTTGAGTTACAACCCCTCATTCCTTTAAAAACTAAAATTTCAATCAGCCGCCATTTTGGATACAAGTATCATAGAACATGCTTATCAATGCCATCTTTCTTGTTTTGAAAATGCCTTTAAAATTATGTACTACACAATGAGTGTTTACATTTGAAATATTCCAGTTACAACCCCCTTATGAGGGGTTGAAATTCAGTTGTATGTCAAAAAGTAGAGTATTAATTTGACCAATAACTTATCCTGAGAGTTACAGTCTTATATCTACAGCAGTCTTCAACTTATTGAGGTGTTCCCTAACATATGACTCACTCTGCATAATAGGCTAATAAATTATTGTGTATTGAAAGACAATAATAAATCTCAATATTATTTTTATTATAACAAAAATCACTACTAGGTTTAAGTCATTAGAGCCATTATCAAGTGTGAAATAATGTGAGTGTATTATTATACAATTGAAAATGTCTTCAATGAATTGAAACTAGTGATTTGTTGTAATAAAACAAAGGTACCTATATAGGCCCACACTTGGTAAGTTCTACTGTGTTTCAATCACTTTAGTATACCTTTAAAGGAAAATAAGTGTGATAGAAATATTGTATGAATAAATGTTTTTTAATGAATCATTCCTCAATATTCAATTATATTTGAAATAAGAACTACCGTGTTGATAATGGTCTATATTCAGTGAATATGAGTCCTATTACTTGGATTTTTGTGATAAAAACAGGTTGAAGACCAGTTTTGGAGGTAATCTATTTTTGTTCTTCAGCTTTTGATGTTGAATATTAAAATGATTGAATGGTCAAATCCATTTATAATACATTTGTTTATATGAGTTTTAATTTAGTCTCGGATGGCCTACATCTTTTTATTTAGAAGTGAACCAGTTATAGGCCTACTCAAATAGGCCTATTACATTTATTTCATGATTGAAACTGGATCTATATAATAATATTATATAGATCCAGTTTCAATATATTATATTGCCTCAGATCTAGTGAACATTATTCCTATCACTTGGATTTGTGATTAGAAGAATGTTAAATCACCAAACACTTTTGGATGTAATAAATATTGTTCATTTATTCTTGTACGGTACGGTACTGAATATTTGAATAGCTTACTGAGTCAAACATATATTTCCAATAGCTGAATATATTATCTAGTAGCTACAGTACTCAACTATTTAAATCATATATTCAACACCAAATCTAGATTTTTAAGGGTTCAGATTCAGTAGGCTAAATGAATATATTCATTTTCTATTCATATTCTAGATTATGATTCATATAACCTGATCTTCTTTATCCATTTTTTATCAACAACTGCATAAAAAAGAGTTTCAAAGCTAATAACAGAGTTTTATCCCTTCAAATGTAGGAAAATAACAATTTAATTATTGTATTTTTCTACATTTTGAAGATTATGTAGTGCTATAAACAGTTATAATTCATTGCAGGTAAAAAAATTATGGTAGGCTATACTCATCTAATAATATTTCTCTAATGTTTCGTCCTATCAATATCTACATGATATCAATTAAATACTTCCATAAAATGCATTTTTACTGCATTATGAAGATGCGATTGAGCGTTGAAACAGCTAATTTTCCAGGCATAATAATTTACTCATTCATTTATACACATATAGGTACAATACAAGTATATACCTTAGTTATCCACCCAAAACTGCTATGAAACTTAATTTTGAATACACTGTCTAGAGATAATGTGAAAATGATAGAAATTATTAACAGGTGAACCATGAAAAAGCAATATTTTTGAAATCATGAATCGAACGAATTTCGTCGGTCTCCTATTAACAACTCTTTGCTCGAATTATCCACCTCCAAGCAGATTTACAGTAAAGGATAAAGACGGCAGTAACAGTAAGTATCTCGTTGGAACAATAAATTATGTCTACAATATTACTTTAGTCTGCAATAAGTCGTCATCTTAGCATACAACTTGAAAGCTATAGTCAAGTCCACTTTATAATGGCAGTGTTTGATCAGCATTGGTATTGCTATCCTTGTCTATCATTCAACAAAGCGGATAGCGCTATCTCTATCTAGCTCGCTTTGCTCTGTTGCCAGATCGTCTTTCAACAATATGATAATTAATTAACAAGATATTTCATCTCAATTTTGAAAAATTATTAATAAATTATTGAAACATATAATTCCTTGCTTAATAAAATACAATTGATCATTTTAAACGAGAATAAACAGCTAATATTACATCAATAAACCTATTAATAAAAACTTGAAGTACCCTTTGTCATTTGAAATATTACAACGACTAGTTTCGACCATAACTTGGGTAATTTTTGAATTGAATTAGTCGTTGTAATATTTTAAATAAAAAAGGGTATTACAAGGTTCCATATTGTTTTTATTAATTTGTAAAAGTAGCCCATATAAGTGAAGTGTTTTTATCAATAAACCTGTTTCAGCCACCGTCTATAGAAGTCATTGACAAGACAGGGGATCGTGTAACGGGGGAAAAAAACTTTATACGGTATGTAGTTACGATGAAGAAAAACTGAAACTATAACCATCAGATTGGGTGGGTGAAAAAAATAAAATCAAAGGTGAACAGTTATTACTATAAATTTTAATGAAACTTTATCTTATATATTTACATTTATAACAATCGAGATTACTTTATTAGAAGAGAACAATGTTATGGGCTACTAATTGCTTTGCTGCATTAAAACAATTTTTGTGGTACGGTAATGAAAAATATATAAGAAAACTCAAAAGGATAACACCTACCTTTCCGAAGATGGTTTCCTGCTTGACAATCACTGATAATAATTATTCGCAACGTTAATTTTTATTTTTGAAAATCATAATAACTGATCTAGTGAAATGGGTTCAGATCCCGTCTTATCCAATAATACAATTCTCTTTAAATTGTCCGAGCTGCAACAGGAAAACTGTATTATAAAACAAGAGCAAAATCTATCTTTTCACCAGAACAGCCAGACTTTTACTATCAGTCCTATCAAAACGAGCTCTGCCCAACAAATAATTTTGGGGTATAAATAAACTATCAGTCAATGCCAAGCATGAACGTCACCTCGAATACATGATAATATTATTCTATCTATCGCACAAGCACACGTTTGTTATTAAAAACAGAGAGAAGCTACCGTAAATATCACGCAGCAACAAATGAACAATCTTTCTGACCATGAAAGATGACTGTACAAATGAATTTAACTTTATTACCTACTCTAAAGTCCTGAACAATATGGAATAGATATATGATTAATATATATGTCCCATATGACCAGGTGACAATCGGCAACGTTGTTTTCCTATCTTGCTTCACTGCCATTATAACGTGGACCTCACTATAGCTTTATCTATTTATCGGTTACATAATGTAGGGCCTAGAGTATAAGAAGATCATTAAACTGTAGTCAGAGATTCTTTTCAAACTGGCAGCAATTCTTCTAAAATGGAATCAATGTTTGTCATTCATCTAATGCTGACACTTTGGCACTCCAGATGACTTGAAAGCTTCCTGGTACAGAAAAGCCCAAAATTGGTTACGCCGCCATCGAAATTTGTATTCGTTTTATGTAAGGCACATTGCACGATCATTAATCAACTCTTGTAATCCAGGTCTGGCCCCTTTTATTGGAAAAACTAGGTAGCTTTTGCGCAACGTTTCAGGCGGAATTTACATCGTTAGATTTTCTCAGTCAGTTCAGTTTGAGGAAAAACTAGGGTCCGGTTTTGAAAAGTTCATCCAATGATATTTTGATATAGGATTTTCATCCAATTCAGTTGTTAGAAAACTCTTACTCTACTACTGTTGATATTATTTTTGGCGTAAACCAGAATCTCAGTTTAAAAACAATTCAAAACTGCTTTTAAAATGAATTTTAAAACAACATATTATTTGGGGGAATTGCATTAAAAATTGGTGATTTTTGTAGATGAACCTGAATTGCCTAATTCTGTGAATTCATTTAAAATTAATCACATTTTCTATGAAAGTGTTTACTTATTTTTTCAACACTCTTTCCTATATTGAACAATCATGGAATTCAGTTTCTCCCACGGTATTTAGATGAATCTTCTGCTATATACCGTAGTTTCTTCAATGATCTTTTATGGAATTCAATTAATTCCCACTATTTGAGCTGAATAACAATTTTGAATAATTAAAATTTTCTAAATACACTCTAATAATATTTTAGTGGTGCTGAAAGCACTGAATAATCAATGATTAAGCTGAAAATAATCAGGTTGTTGTTTGTATAGTGTTAACAGTGTTTGTATACTTTTTCTCTTTAATCAGTGATTTCTGTTTTTTTTTTATCTCAGTCAGTGTCTTATCATGAGTGAATCCTATAATTTATTTATCATTCACAATCAACTTGAGGACAAAGAAACAGACTACAGTCCAAAACTTCTTTTCATCCCAATTTTATAGAATAAATTGTCCAAATAAAGGTTATGTGAGACTTTCCAATATTCTTCACTAATTTCCACATTGAAACAAAACACAAACACTTGAAACAATTAATTTTAAATTTAGAAAGATTAAAGATCCGAATTGATAACAAAATTCCTTCTATTACTTACAGTAGTAGGCTTTAATATTAAAATAAATATTAATTTACATAGATGGATAAATTATTCTTTTTCACTTTGAAATATTTCATAGCATGTGAAGGAAAAGCATCTAGATTTAAAAATCTACGTTGTGAAAATAATTTATTATGGACTGAAAATTTTGTGAAGTGAACAACTATAAAACTTAACCTATTTCGGACTATGTGTAACCTCTTATCTAAATCTTGGAGAGGAATAGCACAAGGTTACCTTATTTTTCTCTCCCTATCATTCTGATGATATACTTATTGTATCAATCAATGAATAATAATAGATAATAGAGAGAGAACTTAATTATTAATATTAGGGGGAATTTTCAGAGTAATTTGGACTAGGCACTTTCAAATCATTTTCCCAATAATTGAATGTTGAACAATATATAATGTCATAATCAAATCAAGTTTTATTGTTTACATCGGTACACATCAAATAATTATAGGGGTACATTGAAAGTAGCAAGATACAGAATCAAATATTGAGAGAATATACTTTCATGTATTATGAAAAATAATAATGTAGGCTACGGTAAACAATAAATTACTGATCTTTAAATGCATAATCTTATAGAATGATCAGAGTCGATCGAATTTTACAGTGACTTTTGTAGTGAAAACTGTTATATTCATTCCAACACAAATTTCTGAACTTCCATTAATGAACAATAAGAAATATGAAGTTTTAAGCTATTAATAGAAAAAGCTTGGTTAGAATAAAAAAATTGAAATGTATGTGAAGTTACTATGTTTGATACTACTAAGCCTACAGTGTTTCTCAAAAAATTTGATAGTGGCAAGGAATAATAATTATAATAAAATAGTGTTTAGAGTATTTCCTCAACCAAATTGCAGAAGTAAGTCTACTAATAAAAATTAAAAATACTATTAACTACTTATTTAATTGAATGGAAAATACTAGTATTCTTTTGTAGTACCGTATCAATACTAAAGAGATGTCCACGTTATAATAGAAGTGAAGAAAGATAGGAGAACAACGTTGCCGATCTTGGCAATGCCTTCTATAGACGGTAGCTAATAACGGTAATATTAACTGTTCATTCTCGTTCAAAATAGATAATCAATTATATTTTATTAAGGAGAAACTATATTTTTCAATAATTTCTTAATGAATTTTCATAATTAAGATTGAATATTTTGTTAATTAATTATGAACTCTACATTGGTAGAAGACAAACTGTCAACAGAACAAAGTGAGAAAAAGATAGCGCCATCTGCTTTGTTAAATGATAGACTAGGATAGCAATACCATTACTTATCAAACACTGGACCTCACAATATATTGTATACTACAGAGATCTATAACTTGATATCCTCATATATGGTACTCAACTTTTAAAATGAGAATTAAAGACAATATTTTATACTGTTATACAAGTGGAAATGATGATTTATTATTGAACCATTGGAATTAATTGATTTTCTATAGATTTCACAACTAGAGCTCCAGACACTGGAAACACTACTGGATTTGAATGCACGTTGAAAGATGGTGATGAAGTCAAAAAAGATATTCTGCGAGGAAAACATCTAAGAATTGCTACATTCAAGGTAGATTCATTAATATCTATAATAAAATAAAGGAAAGAATTGACTTATACACGTACGGGATAGGAAAATTATGTTTGACGCATCATCACGTCAGAATGATCTACTGGACTGATTAGCTTGACATTTTGCGTACGGTATAGGTTCTTAATTAACCGAGGATGGTTATATAGGCCTATTTTCAATTTTCAAATATTCCATTACGTCAAGTTCTAAAATAAACCCTTGCGGAGCACGGGTTACCTTCTAGTTGGGAAACAGAGAGATACCTCATTTCATATGAAAAATAAAGAATTGGAAAATCCATATTCATAATTTCTGCAGTCTCTTTAATAATTCAGACTAACATGAGTAAGCTATGATTAGAGTGTAGATATTATAATGTATGTGTTTTGAATCTATTTGTTTGAAGATAATGCCTTTTATGAATGCAATTATAAAAAGGTAATAAATAAATGCAAAAATAAATGTTAAGGATAGGAATAAGAATTTTTATTAGACATTAAACATTATACAAACATGCAATAGGCTTTGCAAGATAAAACCAATACTGTACATTAAAGTCCAAGTTTCTTCAGTAAATTATTAAAAATATAATCTTCAACATTATCAGGTGAAAATAATATTTGTCAATGGATTAACAATAATTAATGAGAATACTCTTGGGAGGGAATGGAAGTGCGATCTATTTCAAATATCTATGAATATTTCGCTGCTCAATGCTGAAGCGTTTATTTGGCTGAAGATTTATTTATTCATTTATTACATTCTACAATCACAATATCAAATTAATGATTGGAAAATAATCAAAAAGATAAACCCAAAACTGTTTCTCTCCCTAATTTTGATAAAAATAGATTGATAATGTTGTGACAGCAGGAACTAGTTTCTCAATAATGTTATAATAGATAGGTATAATCATGAAAATTCAAATTTTCTCTATTAAATAATATACATATCGACACAGCATTAGGTACTGTAGGTACCTCCTCTACAACGCAGCTATTGTGACAGCTTTGAATGATTTGAAACAATAATTGAGGAATATAAATTGTAAAACATTTGAGTAGACTCATCTATTTCACATTCCAAGACGAACTGCTAGTGAAAAATTTGTTTTTGAACTATTTTTTACGAAGTGAGCATTGTAGTGTCGTAAAAAATGGTTCAAAAACCAATTTGAACACGAATTTATTTATACTGAGGAAAAACAATAGATATTGTCCAACACAGATTTATTTTTAAAAAATGTTATGTATGGATACTACCTTCTTAACTACTGCTCATTCATTTATTTACAATAGACGCAAAAGGGTCTATTTTAAAACATGACAAACTGAAAACTTTACGTAATGAAATCTTGGAAAATTGAAAAAAAGCCTTTAATAATCCTCGGTTAACTAAGAATCTATATTATGCAAAATTTCAAGTTAATCAGTTCAGTAGTTGAGACGTGATGATGCGTCAAACATAATTTTCCTATCCCGTACGTGTATAAGCCAGCTCTTTACTTTAATAAAGTATAGATTATAACTAGAACATATAATAATAGGCAATGGCCTCAGGAAGTGGCCAACAATCTGTAGTTTTGACAGTCTTCTTATTTAATTTTTCAATAAATTGTTTCTTCAATTTGCAGCGAGATTGGCCCCTTAGTTATGTCGAAAAAGACAAGAATGGAGTGTTAAAAGGCAGCGGAATTGCATTTCAAATAATTGAAACACTGAGAAAACAGTACGGATTCACTTATTCCATTGTGCTGCCCAACAAAGATATACTTGGCGATGAGAAGTCTGGAATACTGGAGTTGCTGCATAATAGGGTAATATTATCATAATAGGATAAGTTTGAAAGTTTCCAAAGAATTAATACAGTATTTTCCAGTTATCATCAGTGATGGTTTAGTAAAATATTTTTACTTGATTATGAATATTATTTAATTATGACAAGTTTTTAACTTGTCTAAATTCTAAATTCCCAGTTTATACCAATATAGGCTATTTTAGACTCAAAACTTATGAAGTACAGTAATAAAAATAACCTATTTTTGGACAATTTCTATCCAAATTTGGGAAATGCACAGTTTTGGGCTTTAAGCCTGTGTTGTTCCTTTCCCAATCATTCATAGGTGAGAATGATATTGTGTATATAAATGCTAAAATAAATGAATGAATCAATAATATATAATAATTATTGTTTTTATAATCATTAACTTATGACATTGATTTATTCTGGAATATTAAACCACTTTATTACACATACGGTACTTTATTCTACGGCATAGTTTACCAAGCGTATAAAGAGAACATAGAGGCTATTATAAGCATAATATTTGTGAATCAATTTGAATTTGAAGAATTTTCTCACATCATAAGTTAATATAAGAGCCTATTGTTGATGATTTCCATATATCTTCGAGTAGATTGAAGTACAGGTAGTTTCAAAATGTTCTTCGGGGTTACGCGGTTAGGTTTAATAAATAATATCAATATCAGGTATAATATAATTTATAGGACAACATTTAGGAACAGAGGAAGCTTTGTGCTAGCGCCTGTTGTTTCATTCTGATATTATAATTTTCTATCCAACGAATAAATAAATGAGTCTCATATTGTTATTTGTACTCAAATTAGTATGTATTTCCGTTGTTTGAATATGTTATCAATAGAAAAGTGTTTTCACAATAAAATATTATGATATGATGCTGTTCTGCTGGTTTTGTGGCAGAAAGTTGAGATGGCAGCTGCGTTTCTGCCAGTTCTTCATGGCAGATACGACAGTCTAAGCTGGGGCACTGAGCTCATTCAAAACCAATACTACGTGCTTATGAAGCGACCTAAGGAATCTGCCACCGGATCAGGACTATTGGCTCCTTTTGAGGACGAGGTGAGTTGATTTTTAAATAGAAATTCAAATATTAAATTAATATTACTAATAAATATTAGTAGCCAAGTTAAAGATTACCGCCAATTCGGCTTCAAGAACGCATTGTAGAGTTTACAATCTTCTTTATATAATTTGTGAATATTATGTGAATCGGCATTGCTCGCCCCTGTCGAGTTGATTTTCAAATTAAAATCAGATTAGGCCTATTCAATTAATATAACCAAAAATAAAACCCCCAAAAGCACTTGAAACGAAAATTGAGAACTGAATCAAGACCGAAAATGTTACAGTCAAAACATTTCAATTCTAGGCATTTATCAATTATCTATTTCGAATCAAATGGTTCTTTATCTTGACATCAGTAGGCTACAATAATTTGAAACAAAACAATTTTTCAATCATGAACAGTGAATAACTATTACAGCATCGCATAATTTTTACATTGTAATGTGAATAATAAACATTATTCGAAATTGCATACTTATTCTAACAGGATGTCAAAAATAATATGTTCATGTTTTATTAAATTATTTCTCCCTTCACTACCTGAAAGTTGTCTCTCAAACTGAATTCAATTTTATATATGTTATCCTGTACTGTATTCAAATTCTTGAAATATCAAAATGAATTTTTTTGTTTAACGAATTATATTATGTTTACGTTTATGAACTACTCCATTATCATGTTTTTTTATATTCTTTTGTTTGTTGAAAGTGTTTGCTGATTTCCGTTTCATACAGTTTCTATTTTGTTTCATACTTTTTTCTATTTTTGTCTAATTTGAGTGCTTACTAAATGCTCACTAATAGCGCACAAACTTTGTGTTGCTGGTAACGCCAATATTATATTATATTATATTAGATTATTATTTAGTTTCCCTCAATGAAAGCTTTTGTAATTTTGTTACTAAATTCCCACTACTAATTTGCCACTAAATTCCCATTACTAAAGTGTTTGAAACTGAATTTTGTTTTTCATGTGTTTGTGAATTATTATCTTTATATGAATTTGGCAATAAAATTTTATTTGGAATATTTGTGACTGAATATTACCAATTTGACTACAATAACGCACTATAGAGTTTAATAATAATAATTTCTCTGGATGTTGGACGACACATGCAAAGGAGTTTATTCATAAATTCATACATTACATATTTTCTCATACATTTTCAATAATATAACAATATTCAAGGTTTACAAAATGATACCTCACTATATAATATATGTGTCGAGGTTATCATCAAATTAATACTAATTTATGCTACAACAGATAATAAAAAAAACTAAAACTATATCTATTACCCTAAGCAACACCTAGTACAAAGATACTAAACCTTTATTATTCTATTTCACCTTTTTTCCCAATTTGTGAATATTTTATGAATCAGCCACTGGATCTAGATTGCTGGTTTCTTCTGAGTGTTGATTTTCAACAAATTTTTCACAAAACTGAAATTTATACGAAGTGAGTATTGATTAAAAAATTCACAAAACTGAGCAATTTATTCTTCCAAGAAATCACAATGAATCTACGTTCTACACAGCAACGTGGAAAAACATTGTTAAATAACCTTTGAATTGTTAAAGAGCTGTGGTTAGATCATTTTCCATAGAGTTTGATTGATTGACTGATTCACCATTGACTCATATACAATAACTTCATCATCAAAATGATAGGGAGAGAGAAAAAAAGAACCTTGAGCTATTCCTCTCCCAAATTTAGATAAGGTTACACATAGTCCGAAATAGGTCAAGTCTTGTACGGTAGTTGTTCACTTCACAAAATTTTCAGTTTTCAATTATTTTCGCAAAGTGAATTTTCAAATCTAGATATATTGTTCAATCTCTCTACAGTGTGTTGAAAATAAATGTTAATATTGATCAATTTATTCCTATGTGGCTACAAAAACGGACTGTATATATATATTTTTTTCCCAATTAGTAATTATTTTATGAATTTGCCTCTGAATCAGGTTTCCTGAATAATTCTTTTAAACAGGATAGAGTGAGTTGATGTTCGAAACATCTCATGAAATTCCAATTTTGTGGCTGCAAAATAATACTGAAAAATGAATATTACATCTTATCACATTTCAAATAATGAGGTTTCAAAAGAATACTCTAAATTTATATTATCTCACCTTCCCACCTATTTTCATATGCTCCAATTCGCCAATTTGTTTTGAAAAACACTCTGTAGATTTAATATTATTTTCAATTTATAACTCAATTTGTAAGAGCTATTCTATGAATACCCCGATTCGGTAAAACAAATCCAGTTGAATTCACTCTATTTCACCTATCAGAATAAAATACGGTACTATCAATCACCTTTCATAAATGTATAATATGAGTCAGATAATAGAAATAGAATTTGCTTATAGGACATTCTAAATTCTAAACAATATAATAATTCGAATTCATTTTTATTAAACCAAAAACAATACACATACAGGCCAAGTCAAAACATCAAAATAAATAACAATGTACTACTATAGTTAACAAGTTGAGCGAATAAATATGGTAATAAAAAACATTTATCATATACCAGCAACACAGAAGTCAAGTGCTATCATTAAAAAATTCATTCACACTATAATAAGCCTCATTTACTAGGTACGCATAAAGTTCTTTCTTGAAATTTATTGATGGGGTATATAAACATTTTGGCAACTTTTTAAAAGGTCTCAAACCATATACACTGGGACTTTTGTCAGAGAATCTCAATCTGTGGCGATTAACAGCAAATGGGTCTCCATTGCCACGAGTGGAATAATCATGGACATCACAATTATTTTTTAATGAATTAGCAATAAATAATACTAGATACTCTGTAAATATAAATTCATGGAAAGGTGAGTAATTTTAGCTCTTTAAATGCAATCAATTGTTGACCGAACGTAGTGAGGTCTATGTTTTATCTCGGATTTGCTTTTGTCTGTCTGTATGTAATGCAATTACGGCCAAACGCGTTGATAGAATTCTATGAGATTTGGCAGAAATATTCCTTCTTCAACTGCCGCGCGTCGAAATTGGAATTTTGCATTTCAAGGATAATATGAAAAGAAAAGGAATTCCTCCATACTTCGATATCACTATATATAATATCATTGACCGAGCGAAGTGAGGTCTAAGATTCAAGTCGATGGTTTGGCATTTCTCTTAATGTTTAAATGTTTGAATGTTTATATGTTACGCATTTACGGCGAAACGCGGAAATAGATTTTCATGAAATTTGACAGGTATGTTCCTTTTTTAATTGCGCGTCGACGTATATACAAGGTTTTTGAAAATTTTGCATTTCAAGGATAGTATCAAAGGGAAAAGGAGCCTCCTTCATACGTCAATATTGGAGTAAAAATCAGACTATAGAATTTTTCATCATAAATCAGCAGACAAGTGATTACACAGATGTGTGGAGAAGCCAGTGTTTCCATAAGGTCTATAGTTTCAATCAGGTACTTGTGGATGAGAATACTGCGTGAGGTCTACTGTTCACAGAACTACTAGTAATATTATGTTCTCTGAAGATGGGATTAATCAGACCATAGAATTATTCATAATCAATCAGCTGAAAAGTGATTACACAGATGTCTGGAGAAGTCAGTCTATTTCTGTATTTCTATGAAGTTAGTCTAGTTTCAATCAAAGACCTTGAATATATGTATGCATCTTTAAGGTCTTTGGTTTCAATATTTTGTTTTGCAGTCATCGTATTATTATAGGCGTGCCCATCAGTATCAATATTCTCACATTTGAAAAAACTTATTTAAAAGGTGATTGGAAATAATAAAAAAATGAACTGAATAATGCTGAAAAAATATTATAATATTTTTACTTTCCTTGCCCTATTATCATAGGTAAGGAAAGTATTGCTTTCCGAAAAAAATTAAGGTACCCCAATTTCTAAATTTCTATACCTTTCAAGGTCCCCTAAGTCCAAAAAAGTGTTTTTTTGGTATTGGTCTGTATGTGTGTGTGTGTGTGTGTGTGTGTGTGTGTGTGTGTTGTGTGTGTGTGTGTGTGTGTGTGTGTGTGTATGAGTGTATGTGCGTCTGTGTACACGATATCTCATCTCCCAATTAACGAAATGACTTGAAATTTGGAACGTAAGCTCCTTACAATAGAAGGATCCGACACGAACAATTTCGATCAAATGCGATTCAAGATGGCGGCTAAAATGGCGAAAATGTTGTCAAAAACAGGGTTTTCCGCGATTTTCTCGAAAACGGCTCCAACGATTTTGATTAAAGTTATACCTAGAATAGTCATCGATAAGCTCTATCAACTGCCACAAGTCCCATATCTGTAAAAATTTCAGGAGCTCCGCCCCATCTATGTTGTATCAAAGTTTGATTTTAGATTCTCAATTATTAGGCTTCAGATACAATTTAAACAAAAAATTTCAAATGGAAAAGATTAAACATGAGCATCTCTACAATTAATGTTCAGTAACATTTTCACCTAAAATTAAAAATAAGCTCGAAATTCGAGAAAATGTGATTATCCAATTATTGCAAACTGTTGGCAACTGTTGATTGTATTAAATGATTCACTATGAAGAGATAGCAGACCTCGTGTGTCTCCAGCGTCATTGCCCTGTCACCAGCTGGCTCAAATTTTTGAATAGTAGACTTGAGATGCGCGGGAACACTAGCGTCAGGTGATCAATTTTCATAACGGCAAGGAAAGTTGTGTGAGTGCGCCACACCAGATTTTTGATTGTAAAAAAACTACATAATTCTCATATGATGGAAAGATTATCAGGGGACTGGATGAATTATATCACATGGAATACAAATTCAAACGTGAACTGAGCTTGTTAACATTTAAAACAGGTGACATTAGGTACTTGAAAATACTGCGTGAGGTCTTCTGTTGACAGAACTACTAGTTATTATTTCAGGTTTGGCAACTGATCCTGGTTTCGTTGCTACTGGTGGGTCCCACTATGTACGGCATTATTAAACTGAGAGACAAGCTCTGTGGAGGAAACCACAGTCGCTCTTTCTCACTCTCCAGCTGTGCTTGGTTCGTGTACGGTGCACTGATGAAGCAAGGCTCCACACTCAATCCTGCCACAGGTAACACAGCATCAGTGAAAATACACTGCCAGAGAATCAGCAACGCTGTTCCACTATCTTGTTTCATGTAGAAATATGATTAATTGACTACGTATTCAATGTCAAAAATGTATTATTCAAACATTGGAAAAACATTTTTCCTTGACAAATAAAAAAGTTTAATTAATTATTTCAAACAAGGATGAGTACCGGTACCTGATTAATATTGATTGATTGATTTATCTGTTGATACAACCAACATAGCTTACCTGCTAGCTATTAATAGATTGGAGAAAGTGTTAGTATTTATTAATACAATGAGTACATCACCAAAATGATAGGGATAGGGAGAGAATAAATAAGTGAATGAATAAATAGATTGATAAATATAATTCTATTGCCATTCAACTGATCATAGTTACAGACAACGTCATATTCTAATTATTCTAATTCAACACACAACAAATTCTAATTCAAATTCAATATCAAACACACATACATCTATATAAAGATATAAAGTGAAGTCACTACTTAGTAATGGGTTGAAAAATGACCCTGTCTAAATTTACATAATTAGGCTATGATAAGGTAACATTAAAATAGGAAAATCAAAAATATTAAGTCCACATCTAATAAAAATCACAAGTTAATTTGATTAATTCAATTAAATAGTCGATAATTCCAATATTCTATTCTTACAAGAGTAAGAAGTCTTCTATTCGTAAGACTCTTTGTTAATAATAATTTGTTATGAATGAAAATGTCTCAAATTAATATAAATGTAACAATGTTTAAAATGCTACTCTTGATGATACAGTTTAAATTTCATACATATACATATTTTATACAGTTTAGAGCATAATACTTTGCAATTCTAAAAATTCAATAAGTTAATAAAAAGGATTTCTTAGTAGCCAGCTATACACTCTCTGTTTGAACAGACCAGCTGGAGCTTCCATCCATTCCTGAGGCAGTTTGTTAAATAATTTTGAACCAATGTTTTCATAGCTGTTCTGCGACTTTGATAGCCTACAAAAAGGTGTATCAATAGTTCGATTACTCCGTGTATTATAGGGATGTATATCTTTCCTTAGCTGGTGTTCATTCAAGTTTTTCTTCGTGTACAACAGAACAGAGAAAATTCAGATTGATACAGAATTTAAGATTAAGGTAACCTTGTGCAATTCCTCTCCCAAATTTAGAAGGTTACACAATAGAGAAACAATAGCGTAAGTAGATATCCCATGGTATAGGGCGTTCATGTCGCAAATTTTACTGTTATCTTAAGCCGATAGTCCAAGTAGTTCTTTCCCGTGAAGCTTTATGACGCTGGTAGTCTCTCATATTGTGCCGTTCATACACTCTTACCGGTCAAAGCAGTAAAAATGAACAATAATTGACAGTAATCGGCTTGAGATAACAGTAAAAGTTGCGACATAAACGCCCTATACCATGAGATATCTACTTAAGCTATTGTTCCTCTATGGTTACACATAGTCCGAAATAGGTCAAGTCTTGTAGTTGTTCACTTCACAACATTTCCAGTCCTTAATTATTTTCACAAAATAGATTTTTAAATTTTGATGTTTCCATACCAAACATAGAAGAAATAATTTTACATCAAATAAATAAATAATATAATTTTCTCGCTATAACATTCATAGAATAAAAGACAACGTCAATACACAAAATATGACACACTAACAAAAGTGAGATATCACTGTTTACAGCATGAGCTGTGACTCTTGACCACAAAATAAAAATAACTAAAATTGCATGAACACAAAGAGCAACAAATAGATACTACAAAGTATATACATGAACATACACATACATACATATAGCAGGTCACTAAGCAATTATTATTGGTTATTCAAGGAATTCAGCAGTTATGCAATAAAAAGGATTCAATAACAGCCAATTTGCTAACCTACATTTGAATTTTTTCTGTCTCCAATATTAAGTCCAAAGGTAGTTCATTGTACATTTTGATACCGTTAGTGCCATAACTGTTCGCTGTTTTGGATAGTCGATGGTAGGGAGTATCAATTCTATTACAATTCCTTGTGTTGTAAGAATGTCTATCAAGTCTCAATTTCAAATTTGATGAGTTTTTCTTTATGTGTAATAGGACTGCATATATGTAATAATTGACTACTGTCATTATAATATTTAGATTAATATAGAGGGGCTTTAAAGAGAGAGCCTGCATTATTATCACTAAAATAGGAAATATTCACATATTAGAGAAATAATTTTGCAGGACCAAAAAACAAACTTAATATTCTGAAAGCACATCAGATTTATTACATATCACATCATAATCCTCTATAAAAGGATTATGTAATTTATTACATGTATCAGCTATCCTCTATAAAAGGCAACACTCTTCTTTCTCCACTGCCATTATAAAGTTACGTACAGATATACGCGCCGCGAACATGAGCAATTCACTTCTAATCAGCTGACTATATCTGTATTTTTACAGAAACGGTAAGATACAGATATACAGAGCTTGGCATCAGCTGATCAAAAGTGAATTGCTCATGTTCGTGGCGCGTAAATCTGTACGCACCTTAACGTGCACCTCACTACACTCTTTCTATTCAGTATTTTATTTTCAGATTTATCTACCATAAATTACAATTCAATTCATTCCACAAAAAAACAAAGATCTAACAATGAGAAAAAACAATGATTATCATTTTAAATATCCATATCAACAAATCTATCTTTAAAATGGATTTAATCTATTCACAGATTCATCCAGAGTTCTTTTTGCTACGTGGTGGATTTTCATAATGATTTTGACCGCATTCTATACGGCCAATCTGACAGCGTTTCTCACGCTATCCAAGTTTACACTTCCGATCCAGAATATAGAAGACATTGCTCGACTCTCCTATCACTGGTTCACTAGAGACGGAGGCATACTCGAATTCGCTATAAAGGTAATACCATAGAGAAACAATAACATAAGTAGATATCCCATGGTATAGGGCGTTTATGTCGCTACTTTTACTGTTATCTCAAGCTGATAGTCCACGTAGTTCTTTCCTGTGAAGCTTTATGACGCTGGCAGTCTCTCTTATTGTGCCGTTCATACACTCTTACCCGGTCAAAACAGTAAAAATCGACAATAATCGGCTTGAGATAACAGTAAAAGCTGGGACATAAACGACCTATACCATGGGATATCTACTTATGCTATTGTTTCTCTATGCTAATATTAAATTTAGAAAACACTTTAGAAATGAAAAAAGAACAATTCATACTTTTATAGTGAGGTCAACGTTATAATGGCAGTGTTTGATTGGCAATGCTATTGCTGTCCTTGTCTATCATTCAACAAAGCGGATATAGCGTTATCTCTTTCTTGCTTTGCTCTGTTGCTGGATCATCTTTAAACAATGTAGAATCAATCATTATTAACAAAATATCTCATCCTTATTACAAGAATTCATTATGCAATGATTATTGAAAAATATAATTTCTTGCTTAATAAAATATAATTGATTATTTTAAACGAGAATGAACAGTTGATATTACATCAATAAACTTTCGACTGAGTCATTGTCAATATTGTAGAACCGTTCCATAATTGGATAAAAACACAAATATGTTGTCAAATTCTACACAGTTTTGTGTAGAATTTCTGACACACAGTGTCTAGAAAACTGAGTAAAATTTGATAACATATTTGTGTTTTTATTCAATAACATCAATAAACCTGTATCAGATACCGTCAATAGAAGGGCATTGACAAAACAGAGAATCGGTAACTTTGTTCTCTTATCTGTCTCCCCTGCCATTATAACGTGGACCTGACAATAGGTATTTTGGAACTTTTCCATCATCGAGTATCACAGATTGTATCCTGTCAATTTTCACTTTATTATGCTACAGTTAAACATGTTTCAGTTTCATCACTAAGCCAAGGACCTTCAAGTACAATTCTATTTGTTTATTCTTTATTTTTTTCATAAAAATAATTTATGTTTTTACCACTCTATAAAAGGGTCGGATTGACAATACAATCAGTGCTCTATCAAATTTATCAATTTATCCAACAAGTACTATTTCTAAAGGAAGATATTCAACGATTACCTGCATTTAAAATTTTAAATCTGTTAGACTCAAAATACACATTACAAAGACTTAAGGACTGTATTTTAGTTATTCAAATATTTTCTATCAATAAAACTGATTAATAGATATATTTTTCCATAAATTTACCAGGTAGAAACCGATCTGAATGTGCTAAGATACTCAGCAAGCCGAGGATACGGACATTTTGTGAATGTCAGAAATCAGGATCAAGTAAAAAACCTGATTGCGAAAGGTAATTGACTTCACTTATGGTTTTATTTGTCAATTTATTTCATGCAAATTCAAACATAAATCATACACAATGATTGAGAGAACCAACAAGCTACGCCCAAAACTGTCCTCTCCTAAATTTTGATTAGAAATGTCAAAAAAGTAGGGAAATACATTCTCCAGTATAGGTACTATTACTAATTTATATGGTGAGGTTCACGTTATAATGGCAGTGTTTGATTAGCAATGGTATTGCTATCCTTGTCTATCATTCAACAAAGCTCTTTCTCTTTCTCGATTTGCTCTGTTGCCAGATCGTAGAATTGATTAACAAAACATTTCATCTTATTTAATAAATTATTGGAAAATTTAATTCCTTGCTTAATTGACCGAACGAAGTGAGGTCTAAGATTCAAGTCGACGGTTTGGCATTTCTCTTAATGTTTGAATGTTTAAATGTTCAAATGTTTGAATGTTCAAATGTTTAAACGTTTAAATGTTTAAATGTTTAAATGTTTAAATGTTTAAATGTTTAAATGTTTAAATGTTTAAATGTTTAAATGTTTAAATGTTTAAATGTTTAAATGTTTAAATGTTTAAATGTCTAAATGTCTAAATGTTTAAATGTCTAAATGTTTAAATGTTTAAATGTTTGAATGTTTAAATGTTTAAATGTTTAAATGTTTAAATGTTTAAATGTTTAAATGTTTAAATGTTTAAATGTTTAAATGTTTAAATGTTTAAATGTTTAATGTTTAATGTTTAAATGTTTAAATGTTTAAATGTTTAAATGTACGGCGAAAAGCGGTAATAGATTTTCATGAAATTTGACAGGTATGTTCCTTTTTCAATAGCGCGTCGACTTATATACAAGGTTTTTGGAAATTCTGCATCTCAAGGATAATATAAAAGGAAAAAGGAGCCTCCTTCATACGCCAGTATTAGAGTAAAAATCAGACTATAGAATATTATTCATCATAAATCAGCTGACAAGTGATTACACAGATGTGTGGAGAAGCTAGTTTATTACTGTATTTGTATAAGGTCTATAGTTTCAATCAAAGACCTTAAAGAGGTATGCATATTTAAGCTAGTTTTACACCAAAGTTATGAACAAAATGTTAATAACTTGATCCTTATAGATTCTATTGGATTAAACGGAAGTTGACAAACACACATCTTCATCATGTGTATGATAAGTTTTGTTCAATCTAATGTAATCTATGAGGAGTGAGTTATTAACATTTGTTAATAACTTTGGTCTAATCGCAGCTTTAAGGTCTCTGGTCTCAATATTTAAATGTTTAAATGTTTAAATGTTAAATGTTTAAATGTTTAAATGTTTAAATGTTTAAATGTCTAAATGTCTAAATGTTTAAATGTCTAAATGTTTAAATGTTTAAATGTTTGAATGTTCAAATGTTTAAATGTTTAATGTTTAAATGTTTAAATGTTTAATGTTTAAATGTTTAATGTTTAAATGTTTAAATGTTTAAATGTTTAATGTTTAATGTTTAAATGTTTAAATGTTTAAATGTTTAAATGTACGGCGAAAAGCGGTAATAGATTTTCATGAAATTTGACAGGTATGTTCCTTTTTCAATTGCGCGTCGACTTATATACAAGGTTTTTGGAAATTCTGCATCTCAAGGATAATATAAAAGGAAAAAGGAGCCTCCTTCATACGCCAGTATTAGAGTAAAAATCAGACTATAGAATATTATTCATCATAAATCAGCTGACAAGTGATTACACAGATGTGTGGAGAAGCTAGTTTATTACTGTATTTGTATAAGGTCTATAGTTTCAATCAAAGACCTTAAAGAGGTATGCATATTTAAGCTAGTTTTACACCAAAGTTATGAACAAAATGTTAATAACTTGATCCTTATAGATTCTATTGGATTAAACGGAAGTTGACAAACACACATCTTCATCATGTGTATGATAAGTTTTGTTCAATCTAATGTAATCTATGAGGAGTGAGTTATTAACATTTTGTTAATAACTTTGGTCTAATCGCAGCTTTAAGGTCTCTGGTCTCAATATTTTTTTTTTGCAGTCATGGTATTATTATGCATGCCCATTAGTATCAATATTCTCAAATTCGAAAAAAACTTAAGTTAATAGGTGATTAAAAATAACCAAATGAACTTAATAATGCTGGAGAAATTATAATATTTTTGATTGTAACAAATTAATTTTCATAGAAAGATTATCACGGAACTCGATGAATTATATCATAAGGAATACAAATTCAAACGTGAACTGAGTTTGTTAACAAAACAAGTGACATCAGGTACCGTACTTGTGAATGCGAATACTGCGTGAGGTCCACTGTTCACAGAACTAATGTAACATATAATTGATTATTTTAAACAGGAATGAACAGTGTTAATGATACATCAATAAACCTGCATCAGCTACCGTCAATAAAAAAAAAGAGGATCGGCAACGTTGCTCTCCTATCTTTCTCCACTGCCATTATAACGTGGACCCCACCACCGTATAGTTGTCGCATAACTGTAGAATTCTTCTTTAACATTCAACTTTCCACTTCTATCACCATAATTTAGTATTTCCATGTTTGAATTTATTCTTCATATTTTATTGATTCAATTCATACAATATCATCATCAAAATGATAGGGAGAGAAAAAATAAGGTAACATTGTGCTATTCCTCTCCCAAATTTAGATAAGACATAGTCCGAAATGAGTTAAGTCTTGTAGTTGTTCACTTCACAAAATTTTCAGTTCTTAATTATTTTCACAAAGTAGATTTTCAAATTTAGATGCTCCAAAATCAAACATAGAAGAAATATTTCACATTATTATTATCATCACTAAAATAGGAAATATATCTGTGAAATTAAGCCCGTTCTATCAAAAATGTTCCAATAAATAAAGATTTTATTATCATTTATTATAGATTGGCTGTACCTTGAAGAGAAGCGGGAACTGATGTATTTCATGATGACCGATTATATAAACAAGACAATGAAGCAGGTGTTGGAGAAAGACAGATGTACCTATGTGTTGACAGCCGACAGCTATCTCACTCGCTCCACAGCGTTCGCATATCCCAAGCACAGCATTCTGCCAGCGCTTTTCAACAGGGTGTGAGTGGGGTTCGGAGTCCACCTATTATCAATCTCTATAGTGAGGTCCACGTTATAATGGCAGTGTTTGATTAGGAATGGTATTGCTATCTTTGTCTATCATTTAGCAAAGCGGTTGGCACTATCTCTTTCTCGCTTTGTTCTGTTGCCAAATCATTTTCTAACAATGTGGAATTAATAATTGTCACCTGGTCATATGGGACATATATATGAATCATATAATTATCTCATATTGATCAGGATTTTAGAGTTTTAATTTAGAAAAAGTTTAATGAACAGTGTTTTTGTCTTTGAACGATTTTTGTCATCGACAGAAAGATTGTTTATTTCATTTGTTGTCAAAATTAATGTAGCTTCTCTTTTTGTTTTTAATAACAAACGTGCCGCTTGTGCGACTGATAAAAATATGTATTTGAAATGGCTTCCATGTTTGGCATTGACTGAGTTATATTTAATACCCAAAATTTTACTTTTGTGGGTGTGTGAGCTCGTTCGATAGGACTGTGAGTAAAGTCCGGCTGTTCTGGTGAAGGGGATAGATTTTGTTCTTGTTTTATAATACAGTTTTCCTGTCGCAGTTCGGGCAGTTTAAAGAGAATTGTATTATTGAATAGGACGGGATCTGAACCCATTTCATTGGATCAGTTATTTTGATTTTTAATTAATAATATTAACGCCGCGAAATATTAGTGGATGCAAAAGTGGGAAGCCATTTTCATAAAGGTAGGTGACTACTGAATCATTGTTCTTAAATTTTTCATAACCACAACAATTGAATCCTCACTAGCAGCAAAGCGAGTAGCCCTTGAAATATTCATCTGTTTATTATTATTTTGTAATTTCTAATTATAATTCTAATTTTGTAATAAATAATTTATTGTTTTGTTTTAAATATCAAAAACCTGTACGATCTTTTCTTGTTTTTCATTTTCCCACCCTTACATATTCGGTGAAGGCACATTTTGCTTACATATTTGGTGAAGGCTTCTCCCGCCGTCCATATCGTGCTTACATAATTAACAAAATATTTGATCTTGATTTTGAAAATAAACTTTGGAATTATTAAAAAATATTTCTTACTTGGAGAAATATAATTGATTATTTGAAACGAGAATGAACAGTTAATATTACATCAATAAACCTGTATCAGTTTCCGTCTATTATAGAAGGCATTGACAAGACAGAGGTTCGGCAACGTTGTTCTCCTATCTTTCTCCACTGCCATCATAACGTGGACCTATAATAATATTATAGTATTACAATCTCAGAACGTTTCTGGCTATGTGGCTAAAGCTTCTCGACATTATTGTTTCCTATCCGTGTCTGTATTTAGACAAAGCAGATAGCACTATCCTTTTCCTGCTCGGCAACGTTGTCAGATCGTTTCTAGGAAGTGTAGAATATAATTAATTTACAAAAAATATTCATTCTCAATTACGACTATCTGGCTGAAGCTCCTGACTATGTATTTATGATTATTTTTCTTTGAATTTGATTACAATTTTAACTTTTCTTTATACCCGGTACCTATTCAATATTTTTTTAATAATTACGGAAATCAACCTTTACTACACCACAGTATTGAAACTCAATAAAATATAAAATATTGATATATATGATACATTATATCAAGTGCCCTTATTTTGTTACAGTTCGACTATAGTGAGGTCCATGTTATAATGGCAGTTCAAAAAGCAAACAAATATAACATTTTGATGATAATATTGAAACTTTAATATTTAAGTATGGATATTATTGTGTACAATAGTATTGTAAAGCTTACAGCAGAAGTATTGCTTATGAATGGTCCGAGTGGGAAATGTGATTGTGAATTATTCTCTCAATAACTACTTTAGTTGGGTGCACGTTATATGGCAGTGGAGAAAGATAGCAGAACAATATTACCGATCCTCTGTCTTGTCAATGCCTTCTATAGACGGTAGCTGATACAGATTTACTGATGTAATATGACCTGTTCATTCTCGTTTAAAATACAGTAATCAATGATATTTTATTAAGCAAAGAAATCATATTCTTCAATAATATTTCATAATGAATTTTTATAATTACGATGGAATATTTTGTTAATTAATCATTAATTCTACATTGTTAAAAGACAATCTTACAACAGAGAAAAGCGAGAAAGAGATAGCGCCATTTATTTATTTATTTACTTATATACATATACATATAAAGGCTCACAGACAATACCATGAAGAGCCTTTTTTACACAATTAATAGATAACTATACTACATAATAAAGAAAACGGGAAAGATGAAAAATATTATGGAATAATTATAGAAGAGAATAAGATAAAAAGTAAATCAAAAATTGAAATAATAATAATAAAAATTAATAATAAAGATAAAGAAAACAAAAAGAGTTTTAGTCAGAGCTCATAACATTCCATGACTCAAACGAGCTACAAGATAAATTCATTTCACATTTTTCTTAAAGACATTAAATCAGTTCGAAAACGGATCTATATGTTCATTCAAAGTATTATATAATCTTAGACTTCTAATAAGAAACGAATTATAGTGATGAGTAGTTCTCACAAAAGGGATGTTGAACAATATATTTTTTCTAGGCCTAGCATAAGGTACATTGAAATTCAATAAATTTATGAATGATGGAATATGAACTTTATGATTTATAATGTTGAATGATAGCAATAGAGCATTTACAGATCTGCGTAATTCTAGAGAGTGCACTTTAAATATCGATCTTAATTCACTAGTTGGGAAATTAAAGGGACAAAAGCAATTAAATTTTTTAATGTATAAATGTCTCAGAATTCTATTTTGAATTTTTTCAATTCCTCCGCTTTTTTGAATGATAAACAAGGATAGCAATACCATTGCTAATCAAACACTGCCATTATTACTTGGTGCTCACTATATTAGTTATAGTTTGGTGTTTTAATTTCTCTAAATTCAAAATGTTTAGCTTATATATATTTTTTGACGAAAATTGAACTTACAGTAGAAACATAACCTATTTTTTGGACATTTTATTAATTTATCAAAATTTGGGAATGGAATAGAT
>NC_052509.1:12904677-12922177 GCF_014356525.2 Nilaparvata lugens | reverse complement strand
ATTTGAAACTCACTATTGTGAATATTAGCAAGCCTGTGATAATTATCAGATTTTAGAAAGATTATTTAAGTGAATTATAGATATATCGAATATTTTATGCATATCTGTTTTATGGGAATATATTTGTGTTTTATGTCAGCATACAAACTTATAGATTTTTTATTATATCCTAACTCATCTTGTGTATATAGTTTGAGCTGTTTTGGTACCAACAAATATTTAGCAGCACTTAAATTATTGAATCAATAATATTAACCTTATTCAGAGCACTCAATATTTATCATCCTTTGATGATATTCATTCTATCAGCCAAAACAAGTATATTAAAAATTATATTAATAAGGTTCCAGTTATATCATATAAGGATCCAGAGAGCTTCAAGAACTGGCGTTGTAAGTTCTAAGGAATTTTGAAAGGGTATATTGGTGAATACTTGTATTCACGACGAGCGTTTTAAGAATCAACTAGAAACAACTATAGTTGGTCCTGATTATTCTCTAGTGGTACATGGTTACTGATAATCAGTCATCAAATATTCTTTTAATTTCCTTACTGGTATTCTTCAAGAACTTCATAGAAGCAGCGGTAAGAATTACCAATACCGATCACTGAACCTTATGGTGATTATTTGTATTTATAAAATTCATGTTTCTACCACTGAGCTAGAGCTGAGGTTTGAACCCAGTAATTTTGCGAGCCGGAAGGCCTTAATTTTTTGTGAATTTATTCGCAAAGAGGGAATTTAGAGACTGCTCTTATAAATACCAGAAACATCGTATTATCTGTGAAGGATTACAATCCACAACTTCTCACAATAGCTTCATAACGTGGGACTCTATCATAAGAGATAACCCCCCCAGACAACTTCACACAATGGCACCCAACCAGTGGAGCGTGATGAAAAGCTTACCTACTCAATCTTACTATCAATGATTAATGAAATTATTGATAAACTGAAAGCTGCAAGAACATAATCTGAAGTTGTTCGACAAGATATATCTGATAATCTATTGTAAGTTCTGGCTAAAATAATTGAGTTGCTCTTCAAATTAAAATTTTTCAAGCTGCATAAATACAGACAAACTGTATCACACGAGTTTGATAACATAATTCTCATAATAGAGGAAAAATTGGATGGAAATTTCCATAAAAGTTAGTAAGATTTTGATTTTGATTTTTGAATCTAGACATTGTATGCTGACCAGGGCTATAGGTTATTTGAGGCATCACAACTGTTGTTAGTAAGAAGATAAGACCCTAACTAAAATTTTAAGAACTATATTAGTAATTTGTAAGCCATACCTGTCTATTGATGTCCGTTTAGTAATATATGTACATGACACTTGAAACTTTTAACACCACACAATTTTATCCAGAATAGGCACTATCACTGAATTCATTTTGATATTTCTGAAATTTGGCAACACACTTGGCACTTTATTCGAAGTATCCATAATAACGTCACCATGAACCAGTCGCCAGCTAACTCACAAATTTCCTACTTCAGCGACCACCCCCAAAATTATGTAGCTACGACACCGCCACTCAACAACCTCAGGACAATGCAGCGGAGACCCCACGAGAGAGAGAGGGAGGCAGCATATGCTCCATCAATTTCGACCCGCAAAACTTGGCCCAATTGTCTTCTACGAAGATCGATAACGTCGTTGACGCGATTAATTCCGATGAGAGTCCGGCTGAGGGAGATGAGGGAGTGAGGGCGTCCAACTCGGTGCCGGCGTCTCCGCAGATCGCTCCAAGTGTCGCCGAGGGAACAGAGAGTGCCGCCACCCATCGCCACCTGACATGACCAGTCAACCACCACCCGCCGCCACCAACCTGGAAAACGCAATATTACCTTAGACTCTTCAGTTGGCTGTGTTACAAATCACCTAATGAATGATTCTCGAGTGAGTTTAAACTCATGATCAACCAAGCCATGGCAGAGTTGATGAAGAGATAAAAGCAAGCCAGGATAAAGGGGAAGAAAATACCAAAATCATACAAAAAGATGTCAAAGCTGTACAAGGAAGTGTGGAAAAAATGAAGAGAAAGTTGAGGGAAAATTCTCTGAATTCAAGGAAGAAATGAAAAATATGATAGACATTAAAATAGATACGCAATCTACAATCATCAAAAATTAGAGACCCGTATAGATGACGTCACCTGTCAGATAACGAACGGTTGGATGACGTACCAAAGGAAGTTAAAAACAGGTGGACGTATTGAGTAAGGAGCTGGGCACCGCTATCATGGGAACTGTCATGGGAAAGGTGTTAGAAAATAAGGGCGAGATAGAGTCGAAAGTGGAGAAAATAATAAGAAAATAATAGAGATAGTCAAGGAACAAAGTAACGTGCAGGCATGTATGGCAAATTTAGCGGAGGAGGGGCAAAATCAAGTGAGAGATACGGCATGTTGGAGAATGCTATAGGCGGACAGCAGTTGAAGCTAACCGGATTGTATGATGAAGTGAATACACATAAGAAAATTATGAATGATAAATGGATCGCAAATGAAGAACGAGTCTCCAGAATAGAAACACGCATGGGAAATATCCCAGTCAGTCGAGTGCAGTATACACCGAATGAAGTAGTAAACGGCACTCAACTTTTTCAAAGTCTTGGAAAATTCGATAATTCCTCGTCATATGCAACCCAGACCATTCATAGATCAAATAAAAGCTATTCAGGAATTGATACCCACCTCTTGGTTAGTATGGCGTTTCCAATGTCCAGTCTACTACTCGGCGAGCCGCTGATGTTTTTCCAGAGCCGGATGCGAGATATCAACAGCCTGGAGGACTTCATCTCCCAGTTCCTGCAACAGTATTGGAATAAATGTAAACAGATGGACGCATTGTCAGAAATTATTTTATGCACTTACGATAGCAGAAATAGACAATCTACACTGATTTTATAACAGATCTGATGAGCAGAAACGATCAGTTAGACGAATCTCTAACTGATTCATCACTGGTCCACATCTTATCAAAAAAGCTTCCTTTCAATGTTCGTATGACACTGGCAGTATCTTCGATTTCCAGTGTGAAGAAATGATAGAACATTTACATTCTATCCAATCAGCTACTTCTGAGCCAAATTATATAAATAGACAAGCAGGAAATTTTACTCAATCTAAAAACAATAATAATAGTCATTTCAGAAAAAATTATATAGTAAAAAATATATGCAAACGCTGGAGCAAATGCGCAAAGTGCAAAGTACATTGAAAATAATTCCAGGAACAGATCCCAATATACAATAGTAAACGATATCACAAAGAAGCACATTATGACAGCAGACGTCATGGGAAGAGAAACGATAAACAGGATATAAATTTCACAAATCAGGACGATCATAATCAAAACGCAATAGGCTAAACACATCCTATACAGTGGCATGCACAATAAAAACAGACCAACAACAACCTACAGTAAATCAACCACCAGAACAAATCCACCACCGCACCAGCCCGCCACCAAATAAAGATGTCAAACATGCATCAAATTCGGTATGCAAAAAACAACCTATATTAAGTCTACTATCCCTCCGAAGAACTACCACCAGTAACCAGCCCACCACCGAAAATATTTACAGCATTGACACAGAAATGATAAAGAATTGCCAATAACCAAGCCTAAAAATAATGAACCACAGTCATGCACCGAACCTGTGTACCAGCATGCAATAACCCCACAACCTACCGGTTTGAGCAGCCACCACCCAAGCATCGTTGGATCCACCCCGGGCACACTAGGTTCAAGGAGCAAACCGCTACCAAAGCAAGCCGAAAGTGTGACCGGCAGGACGACGTCGGAGCGAACCCTAGAGTCCAACACCGGAAGGCCCACCGGAGAAAACAACAAAGAAGCCCCGGAAGAGAGGTTACCGTCCGCATGCCAAATTCAAACACCACAAAAAAGAGGCACAGGAACCAAGCGACCAGGAAAAGAAGGCAACATGCAGGGAGGAATACCGGCACCAGAATGAAGTGGATAATGATACCAACATGCACCCGAAGCACACGCGGTTCAAGCAAGCAGCTTACCGTCGTGATTGCAATTACGGAATAAAGAAAAGGAACATGCTCAAAAACAAGGAAAAAGTAATAACGGATACGGGTTTAGAAAATGATAAAGGAAGAAACTATTATAGGAAGCTATTGGAAGATGGAATATGTGCATTAAATTTAAAGAAGAATGAATGTTCATTGAAGGAAGAACATCTGTGTATTGTTCACCAAGAGGTTATGTTACAAGCTTAACAATTATGCTGATTCATTTTGTTATGACTATTAGTATGACTATGATGTCAGGTAAAAATTATGTTGCAAATATAATAATGGAGGGTAAAACGTGTGAACTAAAATCGAAAGGAATAGTACATTGTTTATCGAAAATGGAATTATACGATTGTTGTTTATGGAAAGGTTATGTTGGAAGAAATACAATAAATACATTGATTTATTTCGTGAATATATTATTATTATGGCTGTGATAGCAATTAAAGAAAATATTATTAAAGTACTGACGAATGAGGGCGTGATATATGCTAAGAAAATCAATTCAAAAATTTTCAAAACCAATTTGAAACCCAGAAAAGTTGAGGATAGACAAAGCAAATATTCTAAATTATCCAAGATAAGAGAGGATGGAGAATCGGTCGTCAGAGCCGCCAAACAATTCACAGAATCAAAACAAAATATTTCTAATCTCAAGCCGTATTATCGGGACAATAAGCGATAAGGATAAACAATAATATTTGGTTAAACGTCATTGGCCTACCTGACAAGATATACATACCAGACGAACGCCAACAATAAACTTAATTAGCAGACGAGTATCCACTTCGAATAAACACCTGAAAATAAAGAAATAAAAATTTAGAAACCATTTTAACACCTTTTATTAGTGAAACAAGAGAATAAATAACTTCTAATGTTAAAAGCCAACTTACCTTCATGTAGCAGGAAGAGACATCAAGATGGCGACAAGTGATGAACCGAAGCCAACGTAAACCAGCTGTCTACTACGAAAACCAGAGTAGTCAATGCCTATTAAATCATCAAAGTTGATACCCCGAACAAGAAAAATTCAAGTGTCATATAAATGTGAATTGCATGTAGAGATATTATAAAAATATTATATTATTATTATTTATGTATAAACTATTAAGAAAATCACTAAAATTGTCCGCCAAATGATCAAACCGCATAATTACCACAAAAGCATAATCCCAAGTCTCAATGTATTAGAGGAATAAGAAGTTCTTGTTGATAAAACCTACCAAAGATTATCCTTAAAAATATCCATTATATGAAAACAAAGCCCAATTTCTGCAAGAGAATGAAATGAAAATGTACAAGTCACTGTTCTATGTTGAGGAGAGAATATGTTATACTCTGCAAGTCGGAGAATTACCAGTTTGTTAGGTTGGCAATGATTTTGCACCAACGTTCAAATGTGCTTCTGGCCTGAGGGCGGAGCGTGGATTAGAAAAAAAGATTTATATTATGTATGGAGGAGGAGATAGTTTATATTGTGTATTGTGTGTAGAAGGAGATTGGCCGATGTAAGGCGTATGTATTTGAATGGAATTTATTTATGTTTGTATATGTTGTTGAATTGTTAGGAGGTAGGATTCTCAGTAGAGTTATAGCAGACTTTGTAACATGTATGATTTCTGATCCAAACCAACTGGATCATAAAATTTATATTATATTCTTGAATTGTCGTTTTAATCAGAAATCAGAGGGCGTTTTGTGTCACGTGGTAATTTGAAACCACCAAATATTTTTAAATGAGCCAATGAAATGTAATAGAACTATAAATTGGAAAGAAGGTTAGACCTATCCAAAGAGTAAATCAACTCAAAGCAAGTATTATTAGCGATTAGGAGTAATAGCATTATCAACAACGATAAGAAAACATGTATTATTGTGATTTAATAATTATGAGAACCCATTGGTAAGATCAAAAAATTATAAGCGGCATACTTATTATTGGCGGATTATAAAAAAAAAAATAAAATGCATGAACATTGAGGTTAGAGTTACTGTTTACGTTTTGAAAAGAATTAGTCGATCTTGGATAAATCGATAATTATTAGAACCATACTGAACGAATCAGCTGATTATTCGATCAACCCATATACCGGTTGAATCATATAAAATTCACTCATATAGTGTTTTTTGAGAACCTAATTCTCAGACAACTATAATTAAGTTTATCATGCTAGACCCCGATGGTGGAGGGGTTAGTGAAATTTCTAGTACATTCTAGTGGTGAGGAATTCGAAATAAAAATCATTTGACGATTGATTGCCTCTATATTAATATTTAAACTCAAACAACATTTACATAAATACTTTCTTCATTAAAGATTATCTTTGTCTTTAAGAGACCAAATTTAATTATTTTTTACGTCTTTAAGAGACCAAAATCTAAGGACACATTGAATTCTGGTGGGGAAGATCAAGTACTCATCTTGTAGTTGTCGTCGCGATGTCCGGAGTCCTGGCGGAGATGGATGAAGGGTGAAGATGATCGTCGTCCTCCAGGAATGTTCAGGCGTCGCGGCGACAGATCCAAAAGGGAGTTAGTCTTGTTCTCTCCTCATCAGCGTTCAATGACGTACGATTCCATCCATGGTTGGAGAAGTCGCCGCCCTTTTACATGGAAATTCTCAGCCCGATACAGAAACCTGATGACAATTTACAACAGAATTAGAAACATAATAATTACCAATATCTAATAGGATTGTATTCAATTGATGATCTAGGTAGATCATCAAATAAATACAATTCACCGCTTCCTACGAGGAAATAAATATATTATTAACATCATAAATCAAACACTTATAAATCACAATATTGATAAATTATATTCAATGACAATGATAAAAATACTCACCCAAAAGGGGTATTGAAGATCCAAAATTAGAGGGAATCATCGTCATCCTAATTCATCCCATTAGTATATTCTATAAAGGGGACTTTACCTCTAATATTACTCTTACATTAAATGTCCGATTTACTTGGACAATCAATTATTAAATTCTCCTGGAGAGAATGAGAATGTACCCCCAAACGAAAACATATTACTGTAAATTGTAAGAAATCCAGAAACAGTTAACACTCTGACGCTGGGATTAGAATGATTGCTCTCCTAGTTTTCAGAGGCTTCCAGACTGATCAGTTTTGCCATCATCTTTAAAATATTTACCCGATCGCCTGTGAATTTCTCTTCGCCCACTCTCTTTCTCCTCAGTAAACAAGGAAGGTGAACGTTCAAGCAAGAAGGAACTAGGCGAGAAAGTTATTTCCCTTTTGCAAGTTTAGAATTATGGGATTGAATCAGCATACTTCTGGCGTCTAGGTCTGTCGTGAGATAGATAATTCCAAGTGGAATCGTGGGAACCAAGGACTTTAATAGATTCTGGTCATAATTATAACGATTTTAGAAATGCTGGCTAAGTTGCCAATGAACAAGAATAAATTTACTATCTTCATGGGAACTGAAAACTACTAACTTAACATAGAATAATTCCATTTAATAACTCAAAATTTTGGTACACTCATAAAGGATATATTATGTATACTAAAGGAGTCGATGTGTAGAAATACAAACAACTATTATTTCTGTATAAATATTTATTATAATCCAAAAAAGCATGATAAATCAAGAGTATACAAAACTCAATAAAAAACTAAATGTATTATCTATTAAAATCGTATGTTACGATTTATTTATGAATCAATTTGAGATAACACTCACCATATATTGTATAAAATTCTTTTATTTAATTTTTTCTACTATAAAGCCGAGGAGCCCTGATTCCCAAGGCAACCAATTATATTGAGTCTATTAAATTGAAGGCCAATCAGAGTAGCTTACAGAATTATTCTAGAAGAGGCAATTTTTCTGAAAACCTCTTTCTTCTGGCTTAAGATCCTGACCGGAGGGATGCACATGGAGTTTAGGGTTTTTTCTTCTTCCTTTTAAAAATTTTTAATGAATTATTAAGCCAACCCCTTTTTTAAATGTAATGTATGTTTGTTGAATGTTAATTGTTGTGAACTCAGTGCTGTCAAGGAGTTCGTAATTGTAAAGATTCCCATAAAAATAGCTTTAATTCGAAAGAAACTTATAAAAATCTGGATCACGCGTTAGCCCGCAGTGACGAAAAGGAGCCTACCTAATTAATTATTGGAAATAATTAATTCAATCCACGAGAACATCTAGAACTTCAGTCAGTGAGTGATAAGTCAAACCAAATGAGCTCATTTCTCTACGTTCAGTGGGGGTAATTATTAAAACAAAAAGCTCTATTCCAATTAATTAGAATTAAAATTAAGAGTCACCACGTGTTGAACAATATCACATAGTTCAAGAACATTTATAAATTTATTTATTATATGTGGGAAGCTTACTTCCATGCACAGCCCGAACTCAATAAATCCCTGAGATCTCATGTTTGAATATTATTTATTAAATATTAATTTTTGTTTATTGAACAAGTACATCATATCAAACTTATAGACCGAACAGGTTTTTATTGGCAGAATTTGTATTGACTGGAACTCTAGTACCAGTATTAAAAATAATATATTTATGAATTTGAAACTCACTATTGTGAATGTTAGCAAAGCCTGTGATAATTATTCAGATTTTAGGAATAGATTATTTAAGTGAATTATAGAGATATTGAATATTTTATGCATATCTGTTTTATGGGAATATATTTTGTGTTTTATGTCAGCATACAAACTTATAGAATTTTTTATTATATCCTAACTCATCTTGTGTTATATAGTTTGAGCTGTTTTGGTACCAACAAATATTTAGCAGCACTTAAAATTATTGAATCAATAATATTAACCTTATTCAAAGCACTCAATATTTATCATCCTTTGATGATATTCATTCTATCAGCCAGAACAAGTATATTAAGAAATATATATATTAAAGGTCCAGTTATATCATATAAGGATCCAGAGAGCTTCAAGAACTGGCGTTGTAAGTTCTAAGGAATTTTGAAAGGGTATATTGGTGAATACTTGTATTCACGACGAGCGTTTTAAGAATCAACTAGAAACAACTATAGTTGGTCCTGATTATTCTTTAGTGGTACATGGTTACTGATAATCAGTCATCAAATATTCTTTTAATTTCCTTACTGGTATTCTTCAAGAACTTCATAGAAGCAGCGGTAAGAATTACCAATTACCGATCACTGAACCTTATGGTGATTATTTGTATTTATAAAATTCATGTTTCTACCACTGAGCTAGAGCTGAGGTTTGAACCCAGTAATTTTGCGAGCCGGAAGGCCTTAATTTTTTGTGAATTTATTCGCAAAAGAGGGAATTTAGAGACTGCTCTTATAAATACCAGAAACATCGTATTATCTGTGAAAGAATTACAATCCACAACTTCTCACAATAGCTTCATAACGTGGGACTCTATCATAAGAGATAACCCCCCAGGAGCACAACTTCACAGTGTGTGTGTGTGTGTGTGTGTGTGTGTGTGTGTGTGTGTGTGTGTGTGTGTGTGTGTGTGTGTGTGTGTGTGTGGTGTGTGGTGTGTGTGTGTGTGTGTTGTGGGTGTGTGTGTGGTGTGGTGTGTGTGGTGTGTGTGTGGTGTGTGTGTTGTGTGTGTGTGTGTGTGTGTGTGGTGTGTGTGTGTGTGTGTGTGTGTGTGGTGTGTGTGGTGTGTATGTGTGTGTGGTGTGTGTGTGTGTGTGTGTGTGTGTGTGTGTGTGGTGTGTGTGTGTGTGGTGTGTGTGTGTGTGTGTGGTGTGTTGTGTGTGTGGTGTGTGTGTGTGTGTGTGTGGTGTGTGTGTGTGTGGTGTGTGTGTGTGTGGTGTGGTGTGTGTTGTGTGGTGTGTGTGTGTGTGTGTTGTGTATATGAGTGTATGTGCGTCTGTGTACACGATATCTCATCTCCTCATTTCCGATTAACGGAATGACTTGTAATTTGGAACTTAAGGTCCTTACACTATAAGGATCCGACACGAACAATTTCGATCGAATGCAATTCAAGATGGCGCCTCAAATGGAGAAAATGTTCTCAAAAACAGGGTTTTTCGCGGTTTTCTAAAAAACGACTCCAACGATTTTGATCAAATTCATACCTGAAATTCTTTGATAAGCTCTATCGACTGCCACAAGTCCCATATCTGTAAAAATTTCAGGAGCTCCACCCCATCAATGCAAAGTTTGATTTTAGATTACCAATTATCAGGCTTCAGATACAATTCAAACAAAGAATTCTGAGTGGAGAAGGTTGAGCATAACATTTCTACAATTAATGTTCAGTAAGATTCCCACCTAAAATTGAAAATAAGCTCGAAATTTGAGAAAATGTAATTATCCAATTGCAAATGGCAACTGTGATTCCATTAAATGATTCAATATGAAGAGATAGCAGACCTCGTATGTCTCCAGCGTTATTGTCCTGTCACCAGCTGGCTCAGATCTTTGTTTATAAGTAGACTTGAGATGCGCGTGAACACTAGCGTCAGGTGATCAATTTTCATAACGGCAAGAAAAGTTTTGTGAGTGCGCCACACCTGATTTTTTTCGTTGTCCTTCCTCCATTCTCTTCCCGTCTTCTTCATCTCTTCTCTCTTCTTCTGCCTCTTCAACTTCTTTCTTTCCTCATTATGCTCTCTCTATTCGGGTTGAGTTGAAGTAGGCCTACAGTACTCTACAGTTTTGTATATGAAGAAGTTTTTGAAAATTTACTAATCCCGACTCTGATTTTCATATTTCTTTTTCAAATGTAAAATATTCTCCTCCACTACTCCACAACACAACCTCGCATATCATTTATATGGGAAATTCATTTCCATCTATAGAGAAAGTAGGAAAAAAGCTTTCATTGAATAGCAAAAGGTCACCAGCTACTGTTTTATAGGGCCAATTCACTTTGGGATTCATGCCCTTTAAACCATGCCAAAATGAACGGCCTGTGACCTTTGTACACTCTTGAAAGAGCCGTTTACTATATTAAATGGCATACATGGGAAACAATCTGTGATCAGATTTGGAACTCAAGGGAAAAAGTGCTCATTGCTTGAGACATCACGTCTTTTCAAGTCCTTTTTCATTTAAACATTCATATATCGAAGAAATATTGAACAACAATTGTTTGATAACCTGTAAAAGATTTGGATTTGATGGAATAATGGCGACAAGCTTTGATGGAAGCTGAAGAGTGCGCTTACGTTGCTGTGAGATGATAATGATTGTAGAATGCCATCAGTGGATTTTGTATTGACATATATCCAAAATTTTCTCAATTACCCTACTGATTTGGGATCAGAATTTTATTTTGTATTCTATTTGAATTTGAATGATTCTGTGTGAATTTGAAATTTTTGAACAAAATAGTGATATTAAAACATTCTCTCAACTACTTGTTTGGGTTCAGAACTTGATTTTGTATTCTATTTGAATTAGAATGATTCCGTGTAAATTTGAATGATTTTTGAATAAACATAGCCTAGTGATATTTACAACATTCTCTCATTACTTGTTTGGGATCAGAATTTGATTTTTTATTGTATTTTTCTCGAATCACATTTCCCGCAAGATCTGTGAGTTGGAGCTGAAGAGCTAAGATAAGAAAAATATTATTGAAAATTAAAGATAATAAAAATTATCCCTATAAGTTTGTGTTTATTGATTGAATACTGATAGGATCCATTTTGAAATATATGTTATACTAGCCGTCAGGCTCGCTTCGCTCGCCATATCCGTCTAGCCAGGAGGCCTCGCCCTGGACCCCCGACTGGATCGTCCAAGAATGAGATCAGCAGGCTCGCTTCGCTCGCCTGCATTTTTCATTTGAGCATTTTTATCATATGTTAGGACGATCCAGTCGGGGGTCCAGACTAAAAGTCTGGCTAAACGGATATGGCGAGCGAAGCGTGCCTGACGGCTGGTATTATAATATTCCCAGAATTGAAGTAGCAGTGCCCAATCAATTTTTCCGCGATAAATGAATTTTAATCTTCAACTTGGTGCCAACCTAACAAAGTCAACTCAACTTAATGCCAACCTGACAAAATTATTAATTTAGTTACCAGTTAACATCTGTTTCGAAGAGGTACTCTCTCTAGATTATAGTTCCATATTAACATATGGTATGGACATTTTTCAATCATAATTAAGAGAATGAGAATAATATACATGCTAAAAGACGAATTTTAAACTCTTAAAAACCACCCTTAGAGTTAAAATATCGCCAAAAGATTTCTTAGTGCGCCTCTAAAGGGCCAACTGAACATACCTACGAAATTTGAACGTTTTTGGTCCTGGTAGATTTTTAGTTCTGTGAGTGAGTGAGTGCCATTTCGCTTTTATAAATAAATTTGTATATATAAATTCAATGCTGAAATAAGTCAGCTGTTGACCGTCTAATTTCATTCTGTGGGAAAATCCAAACAGCATTCACTATATAAGTATCTCCTTTCAAAGTTATCAATTCTCTAATTCTACGAGTTCATACACAGAAATATGAAGACTTATCAAGTGTGGTGTCAGTAATTGACAATAACTGTCAATTATTGCTTCAACCCTTCAATTCTCAATAGCGGAAAAGGATTTGCCGAATAAGTTCTCACTTGCCCAATTCATTGCACTGCACATCCATTCTATGAAGTGATCTCAATCGGATATCTGCGACTTCTTTTCAACAATTTGTGATGGGAGGGAAGTCACCATCACAATAGAAGCAATAAAGCTCATCCCTCTACGGACTTGCTAGGAATTCAGTTTCGGCTGTTAAGAAGGATGATAGCATTGTGGAGGAAGTGGGCTTGATAGAGGGAGAAAAAGAGTAAGAGAGAGTGAGAGGAATCAGAGAGATAGACAGAGTGAGTGGGAGAGAGTGAGAGGAAAGAGAGAGGAATAACAGACTTAATGGATGAGGGATAAAAAGTCTTAAAAGAGAATGGAGAGGAATAGAAGGTGGAGGGATAGAAGAAAAAGGAAGAGTAGGAGGAGGAGGAGGAGGAGGAGGCGGAGGAGGAGGAGAAGAGAGAAGAAGAAAAAGAAGATGGGGAAAGAGGAGAAGAAGAAGGAGATGAAGAAGGATGAATGAAATGAGTGAGATTATATGAAAGGGAAAGAAAAAAGGTGAATAAAGGATTTAGAGTATCAGAGTTGTTGTAGGAAAGAGATAGAGATAAACATTATATAAATTAGAAAGAGAGAAAAAATAAAAGTGGTAGAGGAGAAGAAGGATGAGGAGGAAGAGGACGAAGTGAACAAGGATGAATGAAATGAGGAAAACTATATGATAGGGAAATAAAAAAGTAAAATGAAGGATGTGGAGTATCAGAGTTGTTGAAGGAAAGAGATAAAGATAAAAAATATATAAATAGGAAAGATAAAAAAGATAAAAGAGGTAGAGGAGAAGAAGTATGAGGAGAAAGAGGAGGAGGTGAACAAGGATGAATGAAATGAGGAAAAGTATATGAAAGGGAAATAAAAATTGTAAATAAATGATTTAGAGTATCAGAGTTGTTGAAGGAAAGAGATAAGGACAGGAATGATATGGATTTGAAAGATAAAAAAATGTAAGGAGGTTGAAAGGAGGGGGAGAAGGGAGTGGAGGAGTAGGAGAAGAAAAAGAATAAATGAAATAGGTAAAACTATATGAAAGGGGAAAAATGGAGAATGAATGATTCAGAGTATCAGAGTTGTTGAAGGAAGGAGATAAGGATAGGAATAAATATGGATTGGAAAAAGGAAAAGAGTGGAAGGATAAGACAGAGAAGGGAATTTATGAGAAGGAGAAGAAAGAAAAGTTATTGCAGAAAAAAACAGGAACAATTGACCAGTAAAATAATGTGAATGAACATTCTAACATGTAAAAGTGGGAAATTATAGAGAAATTGAATAAAGGAAGACATAGATGGGAGAGAGGAGGTAAGAAAGAGATAAAATACACTAATTATTGTGGGGAGAAATTCAGTATGATGGAGTGAAGAGGAAATTGAGGAGATTTTCACAGAGGAAAAGAGATGAAGTACCAGAAGTTAGTAGCAAGAAGAAAGGGAATACACCACTTTCTTGGGTGGTGAAGGAAGTAGAGGAGGAGGCGGAGGATGAAGAGAAGGATGTGAAGGAGGAAGGAAAGAGGAGTAGGAGGAGGAGGAGGAGGACGAGGAGGAAGAGGGGAATAGGATTGAGAAGTCTCAGAGTGGCTTAGCTGAGAGCTTGGCAGCCCTCTACGAGACAGGAATATGAAAGAAGTTTTCCACATGACCATGTGATCACTGTCGACCACGTGTGTGTCGAGGGAGAGAAAGAATCAATAATAAAAACGTGAGGAGGAAAGGGAGATGGAAATTATAAGGAGCAGGAGAAGAAGATAAGATAGAGCATTGGTTGAGGGATAAGGAGATGAACAATAGGAATCGATGAATTGGTTGCACAAAAACTGGTTGAATTTTAACCGTGATTAACCTTACGAGAACCAATCAGAGAAGGCTTTTTTGAAAAGAGGCTTCGCTGATTGGTTCTTGTGGAAGTAATCGTGGTTGAAATTTAACCTGCTTTTTGGCAACTGAGCCTAAGATTCCCAAACATAAGACGAGCATAGGAGGTATAGATGAAGGAAAAAGGATGCTAGGAAATATTGATATTGGAGAAGGTGAAAAAAAGCTAAAAATTGGGAAAGGTATAGAGTGATGAAATTTTGCAAAATTGATGAGAATGGGGCAAGATAGTTTTAAGTGAAATATGCAATTCAATTTTATCTGGAAATGTGCTGTAGATCAAATTATAGCATCACAGTTATAGTATATAGTGAAGAAAGATAGGAGAACAACGTTGCCGATACTTTCTCTTGTCAATGCCTGCTATAGACGGTACAGGTTTTGAATGAAAAAAACTAAGAGATTGTCAAAAACCACAGATTAATTGATACTCAGAAAGACTGATTTCGGTTATTATACCATTGTCAATCTGATAAACTGATATCACAGTTTATCAGAGATTGATAATGGTGTAATAACCGGAACCGGTCTTTCTAAGTATCAATAAATCTGTGGTTTTTGACAATTTCTTAGTCTTTTTCATTCAATATGAATAATTACCACAGTATCAACTCCTCAACTACACAAAGTGATACAGTTTTATTGATGTAGTAACACTGTTCATTCCTATTTCAAACGATCAATATATTTACAAGCAAGAAATTATATTTTCCAATAATTTCATAATGAATTTTCCACAATTAAAATGAAATATTAATTATAAATTATTATTTCTAAATTGTTAAAAGAATTTAGCAACATTTTAGTATAGCACCTGAAACCGTAAATATCGAAAAGTGAAACAAAAAAACCACAGCCTCGATTTTAATCTTTAATAGCTCAATTGTTCGTTAGGATGTGTGAAAAAAACGCTATAAGTTTTCAGGGCGGGGAAATTGAATTTAACCCTTTAAGGGTAAAAAAGGGGTAAAAAATGGGTAAAATAAAAAAAAGTTATAAAATTTCGAAAAAAATGTGAAAATAATAATTAAAGGCCCAAATTCTGTTGAATATTAACATTAGTTAAATTAAATACCAATGTGACATACAATGAGCCCAACGTAAGGGTTAAAAAGGGCACATTTGGTACTTTCGTTATATTTCAATAAATTTTTACTGCGTGTGTTTAAAAGGCAGCGATTTAAAAAATGAATTGAAATGTTTGAAACTTATATATTCCATCATCCAAAACCAAAGGGCAGCCCTTAAGGGCAAAATGTGTATGTAGCGTTAAATTATCATAAAATTTATTTGAATGTTGTTTTAATGGAAGCAACTTAAAGAATTAGAACAAAAATTTATAAATTTAATTTTCCCTGCAATTTTATGGGTCAAGGGCAACCTTAAGGGCAAAAGTGCTAAATTGCATTCGATTTTCATGATTTTTTTTATTTTTTATTTTAAAGGGTACCGATATAAAAAATAATTTGAAACAATAATTATGAAACCAAAGTACACTTTATTAATATAAAATATTTTTACAATTTTTTTAATTGTTTAAAAATTTACATTATTTAAAATATTCAAACAGTATTATCGTCTCCCATAGTAGTTGCTAATTGTTGTTCTAGAATGTCAGCGTTGTTGTTGAGGATTGGTTGTGGATTGTTTGTACACCAAATTCTCTGACTTGAAACACAACTATTTTGTATTATACATTACCAAAACACGGTATTAACGAACCACGGTACAAAACCTTGAGTAAATTACCGCGTTTGAAATTTTTTGTACCCTACTGCGCAAGTATCCAGCAGCAATAGAAATCCAGACTCCTCTCAGCGAACACGTTCTATGATCGGCATCATAGCAGGGCGCCGAAGATAAAATACTTGTTTTTTTTATAACGAAAGAGAAGTAAAAACAAAATTTTTATGTTTAAAATTATTTATAGAAAAATTACTTGTCGTTAGTATTTTTGGTTTTTCAATACAAGACTACTCAGCTTAAAATTTATGGACAAAATTGGAGCAATTAAAATTTAATTTAGGGCTAAAATGGCCATGTTTAAGATACGCGGGTCCTACACGGGAAAAAAAGTTTCGGAAACTCGTGGAAATGGCGGCAAACATATGTGTAATTTTATTGCCTGAATACATTTCCCACTCTTATTTTCTCTGGAAAACTGTAACATTCGTTGAAAAATGCACATTTCGAATTACATAAAATTGTCTGGATCAAAAGTGTACTCGACAGTACATCAAAATTTGTGTGAGTATGTGAAATTATATGTTCAAGCACCTGCTATTTGGATTTTCAGTTCGGAAATTTCCTCGCTTTCACACAGGCCATTTTTCTTCCGGCCAAAAAAAAATTTTTTTTTTTTGGTCATAACTTTCCTTTGAAGAATGTTAGAGACCTCTAACTAGTCTCAAATTGAAGCAATTTGTAATTTAAAAAAAGGTCCTTACAATTTTTTGTGTACAAATTGCCATTTCTGAGAAAATTGGGGCTAAAGAGTGAAAATGAGAGTTTTCAGTGACAGCGCCATCTTGATGAACTATAACTATTTCCCAATAGCCGCAAAAAAATAAAAAAAGCTGATTTTTTTCCAGTTTCAATTAGCTTTCTTTTACCATTAAACTTCATTTTCTGACGTGTACTTTTCGATTTATTAAGGGAAAACCGTGGATTTGAGGGTGAAAATTCAAATTTTCAACCGCTGTACTCCAAGGGAAGCATTTTCAGGAAAAGTCGTAAGGAAGTTTTTTTCTTCAAATAATATGTAAAATACGATTCCGTTATTTTTTTTTTTATTTTCCGTTATGCTTACGGGGGACGGGGGGGTTACCGCCCCACGGGGGGAGAGTCCCCACCCTTAAAATATATAGCGAATACTAAAACATACTAACAAACATTTTAACTACAAAAAGTTTTAAATAAACCTGAGAAAATTTTTGCAAGGTCTAAAGCTTCAGGTGCTATACTAATATGGAGCTAGAAATGGAC
>NC_052509.1:12900053-12904577 GCF_014356525.2 Nilaparvata lugens | reverse complement strand
ATAAATCACAGCCCCTATTGTAAACTTACCAACATATTTCACCGCCATTTTGATGTTTCATTTCCTTTCTTTGGATATACGATGATGTCGTGACAAGTTGCAAATAAAAGCATGATGGCGGCGCCATAAAGCGAATAGTTCAATTTATGAGACAAAGTTGTCCCATAAATGGGACAAAGTTGTGCCATAATAGGAAATAAAGTTCCAGAAATGATGCGGAGACAGGAAATAGTTTAGTCACAGTATTGATTGCTACTAAAAGTATTGTTTATAGATAGCGTAGTGTACTAGCTGAAAATATGGACAAGTAATAATATTATATCAGGGAAAAGATATACATGGGGATAAAATAGGACTATGTCATGAAAGTACTAAGTAAAGGAGTACTTCAATCAATATCAAATAAAATAGAATAAAATCAATTTTTATTTCCAATACTTACAGGAAAAGACTCACATAAATATGTGTGACAGAAACAAATGAATTCAATAGTATCCTACGTCACAAGGAAGTGAAGAGGCCTTTCGCAGGCGAGAATGATGTTTCTAGTCGAGGCGTTAGCCGAGACTAGAATTTCATTTGAGAACTGCAAAAGACATTCACGTCTAAGTAACGTACACTTTTTTGTCATAATAATCTAAAGAAGAATAATTGAGAAATAGAAAACAGTACCTGTTGTTCTAAACTTACACATGCTGTCTATAAACATAACCTTGCTTACAAATTCTAAATCAGGAATTTTGTGGAAGTTGACAAAGCTTCCACCTGGAGCGCTAAAGGTGGTTTTTTGTAGCAGTTTTGCTGTTCCTGTTTCGGAACTAGGAAACATACTTTACTGTAGAGAAAACATATAATTTCATCACAGTAGAGTATGCTGTAATGAGAATCATAGTTTATTTGTTCTACAATCAGCTGTTTACCGGTTAAATTTCATGTTTTTTTTTGTAGCAGTTTTGCTGTTTCTATTTCGGAGCTAGGAAACATACTCGACTGTAAAGAAAACATATAGTTTCATTACAGTAGAGAATGCTGTAATGAGATCATATATGTTTATTTTTTCTGTAAACAGTTGTCTACCGACTTGATTTCATGCATGGAAAACAGCTGAGATTGAAAGACTATGACACAAAGAAACTAACGAAGACAGAGAAGGCAGTGGCAAGGCAGAATTCGGTAATGCTGTTCTTCTTTCTTCGTCCACGGCCATTATAACGTGGTCTACACTAAAGAGATAATCAAACTGAGAGCTAGTAATAAACACTCAAATCTCATTCTATAATATATTATAAAAACACAAGTAATCAAAAATACAATGAACAATAGTCGAAAATAGCAACAATATAATCTCCTATTGATTATGTGATAAATCTCAAAAGAGTAATGGACAGAATTCCTTACAAACTCAATAAAAGCTACCATTATCATTGGAACTCCTGAACAAAGCTATCACCTCATCAGAGTCTATTATCTTCCAAAAGTTTCGTTCCATTGTTTATTTTGAACAAGTGGAGAGATTATTCAGGATGAGAAGGATGTCAAGAAGAAGAAAAAGAAGAAGAATAAGGAGAAGAAGAAAGTCGAGGAAAAGTAGTTGGAGAAGAAGGAGAGAGAGGACAACAGATTATTGATGATGAAGAAGATGAAAATTATCATGATGTAGGAATCAGAAGAAAAACAATACAGAGCTGAGAAAGGTGGAGGAGAAATTTGAAGGTGTTGTTGAAGAAAAAGTAGAAGACTATGAAGAAGAGGAGGAGGAGAAGAGGAGAAGGAAGAGAAGAAGAAGACGAAGAAGAAGAAGAGGAAGAAGAAGAAGGAGAAGAAGAAGAAGAAGATGAGGAAGGAGAAGAAGGAGAATGAGAGGAGGAGGAAGAAGAAGGAGAAATAGAAGAAAATACGTAGAGATTGAGAAACCAGTAAGGTAATAGAACAGTCCTCATTCCGATCTAAGTAGTAGAAAGCATATGGAATTCCAGTGGCGAGGTAGGAGAAGAAAGATAGTAAGAATGAGGTGCTGTGAGGAGAAGGGGGTGTGGGTGAGGAAGGTGGAAGTTAGGACAGGAAGAGAGAAAACTCTTGGGAAATTATAGGCTAGAGGTTGCCAGTGGCTCTCACTCACTCACTCACTCACGACTCAGAGACAGCTAGCAACTCAATTAAATATGATTCAATCGAAACAAAAGCCAAATCAAATTCGTCTTGCCTCCTCCTCCTCCTCCTCCTCCTCCTCCAGTCCTTCCTCATCCTCCTCCTCATCCAGAACTTCTAAATAGGATCATGGAGGGCAGACATTGAGATAAATACGACTTCACAGTTCTCAACAAATCAACACATAGTCAATCTGCTACTCACTTAACTCCTTATCTTTCTAATCATTCCGATTGACTTCTTCTTCTTCTTCTTCTTCTTCTTCTTCTTCTTCTTCTTCTTTTCTTCTCTCTTTTCTTCTTCTCCTTCTTATCCTTTCTCTTCTTCTCCTTCTCCTTTCTCTTCTTCTTCCTCATTTTTATCCTTACTCTCCTCGTTCTTCTCCATCATCATCTTGCTCTTTCACTTCTGGGAATTCTTGTAGACACTTCGCTTCCCGATTCGCTTCTTCTTCATCTTCTTAGATCCCCTTCATCATTATTTTCTTCTTCTTCTCCATCACCGATTGTCCTCACTCTCTCTCTCCTCCTCCTTCTCCATAATTTTCTTCTTCATTATCAATTATACTTTCTCTTCTTCTTCCTCTTTTTCTCCCTCTCCTTCTCCTACTTCTCCATCTTCATCACTGCATCATTCTCATCTTGAATCTCCTTCTCCATTTCTTCCTGCCTCTCCTCTTCACCAAAATAAACAATGGAACAGTACTTCTCGAAGATAAAGACGCTGATGAGGTGATGATAGCTTTGTTGCAATGATAATGGTAGCTTTTATTGTGTTTGATCATAGTATTGTCGATTTTATCTCCAAGTCTCATCAACATTATAAATTTATAGGCAATGTGCTATATCGTTGCTTTTTACTTTCCTTGCCCTACTACCATAGGTAAGGAAAGTATTGCTTTCCAAAAAAAATTAAGGTACCCCAATTTCAAGTTTTCTATACGTTTCAAGTCCCCTGAGTCCAAAAACTGATTTTTGGTGTTGGTCTGTGTGTGGGTGTGTGTGTGTGTGTGTGTGTGTGTGTGTGTGTGTGTGTGTGTGTGTTGTGTGTGTGTGTGTGTGTGTGGGTGTGTGTGTGTGGGTGTGTGTGTGTGTGTGTTGTGTGTGTGTGTGTGTGTGTGTGTGTGTGTGTGTGTGTGTGTGTGTGTTGTGTGTGTGTGTGTGTGTGTGTGTGTGTGTGTGTGGTGTTGTGTGTGTGGTGTGTGGTGTGTGTGTGTGTGTGTGTGTGTGTGTGTGTGTGTGTGTGTGTGTGGTGTTGTGTGTGTGTGTGTGTGTGTGTTGTGTGTGTGTGTGTGTGTGTGGTGTGTGTGTGTGTGTGTGGGTGTGTGTGTGTGTGTGTGTGTGTGTGTTGTGGGTGTGTGTGTGTGTGTGTGTGTGTGTGTGTGTGGTGTGTGTGTGTGTGTGTGTGTGTGTGTGTTTGTGTGTTGTGTGTGTGTATGTGTGTAAGTCTGTGAACAAGAAACCCATTTATAATTGACCGATTGACTGAATTTTAAACTTAAGGTCCTTATACCATGAGGATCCGACTTTAAGGAATTCAATGAAATTCAATTCAAGATGGCGGAAAAAATTGTGGATAATTACTAAAAAAACCATGTTTTTCACGTTTTTCTCAAAAACGGCTCTAACGATTACCGTACCTTCAAATTTATACTATAGATAGCTTTTTATAAGCCCTATCTATCTACTGACATGAGTCTTATCTCTGTGAAAACTGTGTGGAGCTCCGTAATATTCTTGAGAAAAATGGCGGATAATACTAAAACCATGTTTTTCACGGTTTTCTCAAAAACGGCTCTAATGATTTTCTTCAAAGTTATACCATAGATAGCTATTTATGAGCCCTATCAACTGACATGAGTCTCATATCTAAGAAAATTGCAGGAGCTCCGTAATATTCTTGAGAAAAATGGCGCATAGCTACTGAAAAACCATGTTTTTCTCGATTTTCTCAAAAATGACTTGACCGATTTATTTCAAATTCATACCCATCTATACTTTTTTATCAGCTCTATCACTGGCATGATTTTTTCCTGGGAAACTGATGGGGGCCACCCCATCCTCGAGAAATGGACTATGTAAACTCCTTATTGTGCATGAGGTAGGTAGGTAGAGCAGTGTATGAAAAAGAACACATAGTCGAGATATTTCATCTGTAGAACAGCCGTTTGGACGACTTTTAAAAAATCAGCGAGTTCCACAATTTACCAAAGGAAAAAGTACTCTGAAAACTATGATAAATACACATATACAGTAGTCTGATCGTAGCTTCACATATGTTACGCCAATCGTCATTACGTTATTCCCCTAAATTATTCGTCCGAATGAGGCTCAGTTCATGAGCAAGGAAAGTTGTGTGAGTGTACCTCACCAGATT
>NC_052509.1:12865053-12895053 GCF_014356525.2 Nilaparvata lugens | reverse complement strand
TAAATTTGTTTGTTGAACCAAGTATAGTATATCAAACTTATAGACCGAACAGGTTTTTATTTGCAGAATTTCGTATTGATTGGAAGTCTAAATATCAGCATTAAATATAATATATTTATAATTTGAAACATACTATTGTGAATATTAGCGAAACCTGTGATAATTATTCAGATTCTAGAAAACATTTATTTAAGTAATTATAGTTATATCGAATATTTTATGCATATCTGTTTTATGGGAATATATTTTGTGTTTTATGTCAGCATACAAACTTATAGAATTTTTTATTATATCCTAACTCATCTCGTGTTATATAGTTTGAGCTGTTTTGGTACCAACAAATATTTAGCAGCACTTAAAATTATTGAATCAAGTAATATTAACCTTATTCAGAGCACTCAATATTTATCATCCTTTGATGATATTCATTCTATCAGCCAGAACAAGTATATTAAGAAATTATATTAATAAGGTTCCAGTTATATCATATAAGGATCCAGAGAGCTTCCAGAACTGGCGTTGTAAGTTCTAAGGAATTTTGGAAGGGTATATTGGTGAATACTTGTATTCACGACGAGCGTTTTAAGAATCAACTAGAAACAACTATAGTTGGTCCTGATTATTCTCTAGTGGTACATGGTTACTGATAATCAGTCGTCAAATATTCTTTTAATTTCCTTACTGGTATTCTTCAAGAACTTCATAGAAGCAGCGGTAAGAATTACCAATCACCGGTCACTGAACCTTATGGTGATTATTTGTATTTATAAAATTCATGTTTCTACCACTGAGCTAGAGCTGAGGTTTGAACCCAGTAATTTTGCGAGCCGGAAGGCCTTAATTTTTTGTGAATTTATTCGCAAAAGAGGGAATTTAGAGACTGCTCTTATAAATACCAGAAACATCGTATTATCTGTGAAGGATTACAATCCACAACTTCTCACAATAGCTTCATAACGTGGGACTCTATCATAAGAGATAACCCCCCCAGGAGCACAACTTCACACAATGGCACCCAACCAGTGGAGCGTGATGAAAAGCTTACCTACTCAATCTCACTATCAATGATTAATGAAATTATTGATAAAACTGAAAGCTGCAAGAAACATAATCTGAAGTTGATTCAACAAGATATATCTGATAATCTATTGTAAGTTCTGGCTAAAATAATTGAGTTGCTCTTCAAATTAAAATTTTTCAAGCTGCATAAATACAGACAAACTATATCACACGAGTCTGATAACATAATTCTCATAATAGAGAAAAATTGGATGGAAATTTCCATAAAAGTTATAGTAAGATTTTGATTTTGATTTTTGAATCTAGACATTGTATGCTGACCAGGGCTATAGGTTATTTGAGGCATCACAATACTGTTGTTAGTAAGGAAGATAAGACCCTAACTAAAATTTTAAGAACTATATTAGTGTAATTTGTAAGCCATACCTGTCTATTGATGTCCGTTTAGTAATATATGTACATGACACTTGAAACTTTTAACACCACACAATTTTATCCAGAATAGGCACTATCACTGAATTCATTTTGATATTTCTGAAATTTGGCAACACACTTGGCACTTTATTCGAAGTAATCCATAATAACGTCACCATGAACCAGTCGCCAGCTAACTCGCAAATTTCCTACTTCAGCGACCACCCCCAAAATTATGTAGCTACGACACCGGCCACTCAACAACCTCAGGACAATGCAGCGGAGACCCCACGAGAGAGAGAGGGAGGCAGCATATGCTCCATCAATTTCGACCCGCAAAACTTGGCCCAATTGTCTTCTACGAAGATCGATAACGTCGTTGACGCGATTAATTCCGATGAGAGTCCGGCTGAGGGAGATGAGGGAGTGAGGGCGTCCAACTCGGTGCCGGCGTCTCCGCAGATCGCTCCAAGTGTCGCCGAGGGAACAGAGAGTGCCGCCACCCAATCGCCACCTGACATGACCAGTCAACCACCACCCGCCGCCACCAACCTGGAAAAACGCAATATTACCTTAGACTCTTCAGTTGGCTGTGTTACAAATCACCTAATGAATGATTCCTCGAGTGAGTTTAAACTCATGATCAACCAAGCCATGGCAGAGTTGATGAAAGAGATAAAAGCAAGCCAGGATAAAGGGGAAGAAAATACCAAAATCATACAAAAAGATGTCAAAGCTGTACAAGGAAGTGTGGAAAAAATGGAAGAGAAAGTTGAGGGAAAATTCTCTGAATTCAAGGAAGAAATGAAAAATATGATAGACATTAAAATAGATACGCAATCTACAATCATCAAAAAATTAGAGACCCGTATAGATGACGTCACCTGTCAGATAAACGAACGGTTGGATGACGTACCAAAGGAAGTTAAAAAACAGGTGGACGTATTGAGTAAGGAGCTGGGCACCGCTATCATGGGAACTGTCATGGGAAAGGTGTTAGAAAATAAGGGCGAGATAGAGTCGAAAGTGGAGGAAAATAATAAGAAAATAATAGAGATAGTCAAGGAACAAAGTAACGTGCAGGCATGTATGGCAAATTTAGCGGAGGAGGGGGCAAAATCAAGTGAGAGATACGGCATGTTGGAGAATGCTATAGGCGGACAGCAGTTGAAGCTAACCGGATTGTATGATGAAGTGAATACACATAAGAAAATTATGAATGATAAATGGATCGCAAATGAAGAACGAGTCTCCAGAATAGAAACACGCATGGAAAATATCCCAGTCAGTCGAGTGCAGTATACACCGAATGAAGTAGTAAACGGCACTCAACTTTTTCAAAGTCTTGGAAAATTTGATAATTCCTACCGTCATATGCAACCCAGACCATTCATAGATCAAATAAAAGCTATTCAGGAATTGATACCCACCTCTTGGTTAGTATGGCGTTTCCAACTGTCCAGTCTACTACTCGGCGAGCCGCTGATGTTTTTCCAGAGCCGGATGCGAGATATCAACAGCCTGGAGGACTTCATCTCCCAGTTCCTGCAACAGTATTGGAGTAAATGTAAACAGATGGACGCATTGTCAGAAATTATTTTATGCACTTACGATAGCAGAAATGGACAATCCTACACTGATTTTATAACAGATCTGATGAGCAGAAACGATCAGTTAGACGAATCTCTAACTGATTCATCACTGGTCCACATCTTATCAAAAAAGCTTCCTTTCAATGTTCGTATGACACTGGCAGTATCTTCGATTTCCAGTTGTGAAGAACTGATAGAACATTTACATTCTATCCAATCAGCTACTTCTGAGCCAAATTATATAAATAGACAAGCAGGAAATTTTACTCAATCTAAAAACAATAATAATAGTCATTTCAGAAAAAATTATAATAGTAAAAATTATATTGCAAACGCTGGAGCAAATGCGCAAAGTGCAAAGTACATTGAAAATAATTCCAGGAACAGATCCCAATATTACAATAGTAAACGGTATCACAAAGAAGCACATTATGACAGCAGACGTCATTGGAAGAGAAACGATAAACAGGATATAAATTTCACAAATCAGGACGATCATAATCAAAACAGCAATAGGCTAAACACATCCTATACAGTGGCATGCACAATAAAAACAGACCAACAACAACCTACAGTAAATCAACCACCAGAACAAATCCACCACCGCACCAGCCCGCCACCAAATAAAGATGTCAAACATGCATCAAATTCGGTATGCAAAAAACAACCTATATTAAGTCTACTATTCCCTCCCGAAGAACTACCACCAGTAACCAGCCCACCACCGAAAATATTTTACAGCATTGACACAGAAATGATTAAAGAATTGCCAATAACCAAGCCTAAAAATAATGAACCACAGTCATGCACCGAACCTGTGTACCAGCATGCAATAACCCCACAACATACCCGGTTTGAGCAGCCACCACCCAAGCATCGTTGGATCCACCCGCGGCACACTAGGTTCAAGGAGCAAACCGCTACCAAAGCAAGCCGAAAGTGTGACCGGCAGGACGACGTCGGAGCGAACCCTAGAGTCCAACACCGGAAGGCCCACCGGAGAAAACAACAAAGAAGGCCCCGGAAGAGAGGTTACCGTCCGCATGCCAAATTCAAACACCACAAAAAAGAGGCACAGGAACCAAGCGACCAGGAAAAGAAGGCAACATGCAGGGAGGAATACCGGCACCAGAATGAAGTGGATAATGATACCAACATGCACCCGAAGCACACGCGGTTCAAGCAAGCAGCTTACCGTCGTGATTGCAATTACGGAATAAAGAAAAGGAACATGCTCAAAAACAAGGAAAAAGTAATAACGGATACGGGTTTAGAAAATGATAAAGGAAGAAATTATTATAGGAAGCTATTGGAAGATGGAATATGTGCATTAAAATTTAAAGAAGGAATGAATTGTTCATTGAAGGAAAGAACATCTGTGTATTGTTCACCAAGAGGTTATGTTACAAGCTTAACAATTATGCTGATTCATTTTGTTATGACTATTAGTACGACTATGATGTCAGGTAAAAATTATGTTGCAAATATAATAATGGAGGGTAAAACGTGTGAACTAAAATCGAAAGGAATAGTACATTGTTTATCGAAAATGGAATTATACGATTGTTGTTTATGGAAAGGTTATGTTGGAAGAAATACAATAAATACATTGATTTATTTCGTGAATATTATTATTATTATGGCTGTGATAGCAATTAAAGAAAATATTATTAAAGTACTGATGAATGAGGGCGTGATATATGCTAAGAGAATCAATTCAAAAATTTTCAAAACCAATTTGAAACCCAGAAAAGTTGAGGATAGACAAAGCAAATATTCTAAATTATCCAAGATAAGAGAGCTGATGGAGAATCGGTCGTCAGAGCCGCCAAACAATTCACAGAATCAAAACAAAATATTTCTAATCTCAAGCCGTATTATCGGGACAATAAGCGATAAGGATATAAACAATAATATTTTGGTTAAACGTCATTGGCCTACCTGACAAGATATACATACCAGACGAACGCCAACAATAAACTTAATTAGCAGACGAGTATCCACTTCGAATAACAACACCTGAAAATAAAGAAATAAAAAATTTAGAAACCATTTTTAACACCTTTCTTATTAGTGAAACAAGAGAATAAATAACTTCTAATGTTAAAAGCCAACTTACCTTCATGTAGCAGGAAGAGACATCAAGATGGCGACAAGTGATGAACCGAAGCCAACGTAAACCAGCTGTCCACTACGAAAACCAGAGTAGTCAATGCCTATTAAATCATCAAAGTTGATACCCCGAATAAGAAGATCAAGTGTCATATAAATGTGAATTGCATGTAGAGATATTATAAAAATATTATATTATTATTATTTATGTATAAACTATTAAGAAAATCACTAAAATTATCCGCCAAATGATCAAACCGCATAGTTACCACCAAAAGCATTAATCCCAAGTCTCAATGTATTAGAGGAATAAGAAGTTCTTGTTGATAAAACCTACCAAAGATTATCCTTAAAAATATCCATTATATGAAAACAAAGCCCAATTTCTGCAAGAGAATGAAATGAAAATGTACAAGTCACTGTTCTATGTTGAGGGAGAAAATATGTTATACTCTGCAAGTCGGAGAATTACCAGTTTGTTAGGTTGGCAATGATTTTGCACCAACGTTCAAATGTGCTTCTGGCCTGAGGGCGGAGCGTGGATTAGAAAAAAGATTTATATTATGTATGGAGGAGGAGATAGTTTATATTGTGTATTGTGTGTAGAAGGAGATTGGCCGATGTAAGGCGTATGTATTTGAATTGAATTTATTTATTGTTGTATATGTTGTTGAATTGTTAGGAGGTAGGATTCTCAGTAGAGTTATTAGCAGACTTTGTAACATGTATGATTTCTGATCCAAAACCAACTGGATCATAAAATTTATATTATATTCTCGAATTGTCGTTTTAAATCAGAAATCAGAGGGCGTTTTGTGTCACGTGGTAATTTGAAACCACCAAATATTTTAAATGAGCCAATGAAATGTAATAGAACTATAAAATTGGAAAGAAGGTTAGACCTATCTAAAGAGTAAATCAACTCAAATCAAGTATTATTAGCGATTAGGAGTAATAGCATTATCAACAACGATAAGAAAACATGTATTATTGTGATTTAATAATTATGAGAACCCATTGGTAAGATCAAAAAATTATAAAGCGGCATACTTATTATTGGCGGATTATAAAAAAAAAAAAAAATAAAATGCATGAACATTGAGGTTAGAGTTACTTGTTTACGTTTTGAAAAGAATTAGTCGATCTTGGATAAATCGATAATTATTAGAACCAATACTGAACGAATCAGCTGATTATTCGATCAACCCATATGACCGGTTGAATCATATAAAATTCACTCATAAAGGATATATTATGTATACTAAAGGAAGTCGATGTGTAGAAATACAAACAACTATTATTTCTGTATAAATATTTATTATAATCCAAAAAAGCATGATAAATCAAGAGTATACAAAACTCATATAAAACTAAATGTATTATCTATTAAAATCGTATGTTACGATTTATTTATGAATTCAATTTAAGATAAACACTCCATATATTTGTATAAAACTTCTTTTATTTAATTTTTTCTATTATAAAGCCGAGGAAGCCCTGATTCCCAAGGCAACCAATTGTATTGAGTCTATTAAATTGAAGGCCAATCAGAGAGTAGCTTACAGAATTATTCTAGGAAGAGGCAAATTTTTCTGAAAACCTCTTTCTTCTGGCTTAAGATCCCACCCGAGAGGATGCACATGGAGTTTAGGGTTTTTTCTTCTTCCTTTTAAAATTTTTAATGAATTATTAAGCCAAACCCTTTTTTAAATGTAATGTATGTTTGTTGAATGTTAATTGTTGTGAACTCAGTGCTGTCAAGGAGTTCGTAATTGTAAAGATCCCATAAAAATAGCTTTAATTCGAAAGAAACTTATAAAAATCTGGATCACGCGTTAGCCCAGCAGTGACGAAAAGGAGCCTACCCAATTAATTATTGGAAATAATTAATTCAATCCACGAGAACATCTAGAACTTCAGTCAGTGAGTGATAAGTCAAACCAAATGAGCTCATTTTTTCTACGTTCAGTGGGGTAATATTAATAAAAAAGCGCTATTCCAATTAATTAGAATTAAAATTAAGAGTCACCACGTGTTGAACAATATCACATAGTTCATAAGAACATTTATAAATTTATTTATTATATGTGGGAAGCTTACTTCCATGCACAGCCCGAACTCATATAAATCCCTGAGATCTCATGTTTGAATATTAATTTATTAATTATAAATTTGTTTGTTGAACCAAGTATATCATATCAAACCTATAGACCGAACAGGTTTTTATTTGCAGAATTTCGTATTGATTGGAAGTCTAAGTACCAGTATTAAATATAATATATTTATGAATTTGAAACTCACTATTGTGAATATTAGCAAAGCCTGTGATAATTATTCAGATTTTAGAAAGTATTTATTTAAGTAATTATAGTTATATCGAATATTTTATGCATATCTTTTTATGGGAATATATTTTGTGTTTTATGTCAGCATACAACTTATAGAATTTTTTATTATATCCTAACTCATCTCGTGTTATATAGTTTGAGCTGTTTTGGTACCAACAAATATTTAGCAGCACTTAAAATTATTGAATCAAATAATATTAACCTTATTCAAGTCTTTTTCATTTAAACATTCATATATCGAAGAAATATTGAACAACAATTGTTTGATAACCTGTAAAAGATTTGGATTTGATGGAATAATGGCGACAAGCTTTGATGGAAGCTGAAGAGTGCGCTTACGTTGCTGTGAGATGATAATGATTGTAGAATGCCATCAGTGGATTTTGTATTGACATATATCCAAAATTTTCTCAATTACCCTACTGATTTGGGATCAGAATTTTATTTTGTATTCTATTTGAATTTGAATGATTCTGTGTGAATTTGAATGATTTTTGAACAAAAATAGTGATATTTAAAACATTCTCTCAACTACTTGTTTGGGTTCAGAACTTGATTTTGTATTCTATTTGAATTAGAATGATTCCGTGTAAATTTGAATGATTTTTGAATAAACATAGTGATATTTACAACATTCTCTCATTACTTGTTTGGGATCAGAATTTGATTTTTTATTGTATTTTTCTCGAATCACATTTCCCGCAAGATCTGTGAGTTGGAGCTGAAGAGCTAAGATAAGAAAAATATTATTGAAAATTAAAAATAATAAAAATTATCCCTATAAGTTTGTGTTTATTGATTGAATACTGATAGGATCCATTTTGAAATATATGTTATACTAGCCGTCAGGCTCGCTTCGCTCGCCATATCCGTCTAGCCAGGAGGCCTCGCCCTGGACCCCGACTGGATCGTCCAAGAATGAGATCAGCAGGCTCGCTTCGCTCGCCTGCATTTTTCATTTGAGCATTTTTATCATATGTTAGGACGATCTAGTCGGGGGTCCAGACTAAAAGTCTGGCTAAACGGATATGGCGAGCGAAGCGTGCCTGACGGCTGGTATTATAATATTCCCAGAATTGAAGTAGCAGTGCCAATCAATTTTTCCGCGATAAATGAATTTAATCTTCAACTTGGTGCCAACCTAACAAAGTCAACTCAACTTATGCCAACCTGACAAATTATTAATTTAGTTACCAGTTAACATCTGTTTCGAAGAGGTACTCTCTCTAGATTATAGTTCCATATTAACATATGGTATGGACATTTTTCAATCATAATTAAGAGAATGAGAATAATATACATGCTAAAAGACGAATTTTAAACTCTTAAAAACCACCCTCAGAGTTAAAATATCGCCAGAAGATTTCTTAGTGCGCCTCTAAAGGGCCAACTGAACATACCTACGAAATTTGAACGTTTTTGGTCCTGGTAGATTTTAGTTCTGTGAGTGAGTGAGTGAGTGAGTGTCATTTCGCTTTATATATATATATATATATATATAAATTCAATGCTGAAATAAGTCAGCTGTTGACCGTCTAATTTCATTCTGTGGGAAAATCCAAACAGCATTCACTATAAAGTATCTCCTTTCAAAGTTATCAATTTCTCTAATTCTACGAGTTCATACACAGAAATATGAAGACTTTATCAAGTGTGTGTCAATAATTGACAATAACTGTCAATTATTGCTTCAACCCTTCAATTCTCAATAGCGGAAAAGGGACGGATTTGCCGAATAAGTTCTCACTTGCCCAATTCATTGCACTGCACATCCATTCAATGAAGTGATCTCAATCGGATATCTGCGACTTCTTTTCAACAATTTGTGATGGGAGGGATGTCACCATCACAGACCATACAATAGAAGCGATAAAGCTCATCCCTCTACGGACTTGCTAGGAATTCAGTTTCGGCTGTTAAGAAGGATGATAGCATTGTGGAGGAAGTGGGCTTGATAGAGGGAGAAAAAGAGTAAGAGAGAGTGAGAGAGAATCAGAGAGATAGACAGAGTGAGTGGGAGAGAGTGAGAGGAAAAGAGAGAGGAATAACAGACTTAATGGATGAGGGATAAAAAGTCTTAAAAGAGAATGGAGAGGAATAGAAGGTGGAGGGATAGAAGAAAAAGGAAGAGTAGGAGGAGGAGGAGGAGGAGGAGGCGGAGGAGGAGGAGAAGAGAGAAGAAGAAAAAGAAGATGGAGAAAGAGGAGAAGAAGAAGGAGGAAGAAGAAGGATGAATGAAATGAGTGATTATATGAAAGGGAAAGAAAAAGGTGAATAAAGGATTTAGAGTATCAGAGTTGTTGTAGGAAAGAGTTAGAGATAAAAATTATATAAATTAGAAAGAGAGGAAAAATAAAAGTGGTAGAGGAGAAGAAGGATGAGGAGGAAGAGGACGAAGTGAACAAGGATGAATGAAATGAGGAAAACTATATGATAGGGAAATAAAAAAGTAATGAAGGATGTGGAGTATCAGAGTTGTTGAAGGAAAGAGATAGAGATAAAAATTATATAAATAGGAAAGAAAAAAAGATAAAAGAGGTAGAGGAGAAGAAGTATGAGGAGAAAGAGGAGGAGGTGAACAAGGATGAATGAAATGAGGAAAAGTATATGAAAGGGAAATAAAAATTGTAAATGAATGATTGAGTATCAGAGTTGTTGAAGGAAAGAGATAAGGATAGGAATGATATGGATTTGAAAAATAAAAAAAATGTAAGGAGGTTGAAAGGAGTGGGAGAAGGGAGTGGAGGAGTAGGAGAAGAAAAAGAATAAATGAAATAGGTAAAACTATATGAAAGGGAAAAAAATGGAGAATGAATGATTCAGAGTATCAGAGTTGTTGAAGGAAGGAGATAAGGATAGGAATAAATATGGATTGGAAAAAGGAAAAGAGTGGTAGGATAAGACAGAGGAGGGAATTTATGAAAAGGAGAAGAAAGAAAAGTTATTGCAGAAAAAAAACAGGAACAATTGACCAGTAAAATAATGTGAATGAACATTCTAACATGTAAAAGTGGGAAATTATAGAGAAATTGAATAAAGGAAAGACAATAGATGGGAGAGAGGAGGAGAGTAAGAAAGAGATAAAATACACTAATTATTGGGGGAGGAAATTCAGTATGATGGAGGAGTGAAGAGGAAATTGAGGAGATTTTCACAGAGGAAAAGAGATGAAGTACCAGAAGTTTAGTAGCAAGAGAAAGGGAATACACCATTTTCTTGGGTGGTGAAGGAAGTAGAGGAGGAGGCGGAGGATGAGGAGAAGGATGTGAAGGAGGAAGGAAAGGAGGAGGAGGAGGACGAGGAGGAAGAGGGGAATAGGATTGAGAAGTCTCAAGAGTGGCTTAGCTGAGAGCTTGGCAGCCCTACTACGAGACAGGAATATGAAAGAAGTTTTCCACATGACCATGTGATCACTGTCTGACCACGTGTGTGTCGAGGGAGAGAAAGAATCAAATAATAAAAACGTGAGGAGGAGAAAGGAGATGGAAATTATAAGGAGCAGGAGAAGAAGATAAGATAGAGCATTGGTTGAGGGATAAGGAGATGAACAATAGGAATCGATGAATTGGTTGCACAAAAACTGGTTGAATTTTAACCGTGATTAACCTTACGAGAACCAATCAGAGAAGGCTTTTTTGAAAAGAGGGCTTCGCTGATTGGTTCTTGTGGAAGTAATCGTGGTTGAAATTTAACCTGCTTTTTTGCAACTGAGCCTAAGAGTTCCCAAACAATAAGACGAGCATAGGAGGTATAGATGAAGGAAAAAGGATGCTAGGGAAATATTGATATTGGAGAAGGTGAAAAAAAGCTAAAAATTGGGAAAGGTAATAGAGTGATGAAATTTTTGCAAAATTGATGAGAATGGGGCAGATAAGTTTTAAGTGAAATATGCAATTCAATTTTATCTGGAAATGTGCTGTAGATCAAATTATAGCATCACAGTTATAGTATATAGTGAAGAAAGATAGGAGAACAACGTTGCCGATACTTTCTCTTGTCAATGCCTGCTATAGACGGTACAGGTTTTGAATGAAAAAAACTAAGAGATTGTCAAAAACCACAGATTAATTGATACTCAGAAAGACTGATTTCGGTTATTATACCATTGTCAATCTGATAAACTGATATCACAGTTCATCAGAGATTGATAATGGTGTAATAACCGGAACCGGTCTTTCTAAGTATCAATAAATATGTGGTTTTTGACAATTTCTTAGTCTTTCTCATTCAATATGGATAATTACCACAGTATCAACTCCTCAACTACACAAAAAGTGATACAGGTTTATTGATGTAGTAACAACTGTTCATTCCCATTTCAAACGATCAATTATATTTATCAAGCAAGAAAATTATATTTCCAATAATTTCATAATGAATTTCAAATTTTTGAACAAAATAGTGATATTTAAAACATTCTCTCAACTACTTGTTTGGGTTCAGAACTTGATTTTGTATTCTATTTGAATTAGAATGATTCCGTGTAAATTTGAATGATTTTTGAATAAACATAGTGATATTTACAACATTCTCTCATTACTTGTTTGGGATCAGAATTTGATTTTTATTGTATTTTTCTCGAATCACATTTCCGCAAGATCTGTGAGTTGGAGCTGAAGAGCTAAGATAAGAAAAATATTATTGAAAATTAAAGATAATAAAAATTATCCCTATAAGTTTGTGTTTATTGATTGAATACTGATAGGATCCATTTTGAAATATATGTTATACTAGCCGTCAGGCTCGCTTCGCTCGCCATATCCGTCTAGCCAGGAGGCCTCGCCCTGGACCCCCGACTGGATCGTCCAAGAATGAGATCAGCAGGCTCGCTTCGCTCGCCTGCATTTTTCATTTGAGCATTTTTATCATATGTTAGGACGATCTAGTCGGGGGTCCAGACTAAAAGTCTGGCTAAACGGATATGGCGAGCGAAGCGTGCCTGACGGCTGGTATTATAATATTCCCAGAATTGAAGTAGCAGTGCCAATCAATTTTTCCGCGATAAATGAATTTAATCTTCAACTTGGTGCCAACCTAACAAAGTCAACTCAACTTAATGCCAACCTGACAAAATTATTAATTTAGTTACCAGTTAACATCTGTTTCGAAGAGGTACTCTCTCTAGATTATAGTTCCATATTAACATATGGTATGGACATTTTTCAATCATAATTAAGAGAATGAGAATAATATACATGCTAAAAGACGAATTTTAAACTCTTAAAAACCACCCTCAGAGTTAAAATATCGCCAGAAGATTTCTTAGTGCGCCTCTAAAGGGCCAACTGAACATACCTACGAAATTTGAACGTTTTTGGTCCTGGTAGATTTTTAGTTCTGTGAGTGAGTGAGTGCCATTTCGCTTTTATATATATATATATATATATAAATTCAATGCTGAAATAAGTCAGCTGTTGACCGTCTAATTTCATTCTGTGGGAAAATCCAAACAGCATTCACTATAAAGTATCTCCTTTCAAAGTTATCAATTTCTTCAATTCTACGAGTTCATACACGAAATATGAAGACTTTATCAAGTGTGTGTCAATAATTGACAATAACTGTCAATTATTGCTTCAACCCTTCAATTCTCAATAGCGGAAAAGGGACGGATTTGCCGAATAAGTTCTCACTTGCCCAATTCATTGCACTGCACATCCATTCTATGAAGTGATCTCAATCGGATATCTGCGACTTCTTTTCAACAATTTGTGATGGGAGGGAAGTCACCATCACAGACCATACAATAGAAGCAATAAAGCTCATCCCTCTACGGACTTGCTAGGAATTCAGTTTCGGCTGTTAAGAAGGATGATAGCATTGTGGAGGAAGTGGGCTTGATAGAGGGAGAAAAAGAGTAAGAGAGAGTGAGAGAGAATCAGAGAGAAAGACAGAGTGAGTGGGAGAGAGTGAGAGGAGAAGAGAGAGAAATAACAGACTTAATGGATGAGGGATAAAAAGTCTTAAAAGAGAATGGAGAGGAATAGAAGGTGGAGGGATAGAAGAAAAAGGAAGAGTAGGAGGAGGAGGAGGAGGAGGAGGCGGAGGAGGAGGAGGAGGAGGAGGAGGAGGAGGAGGAGGAGGAGGCGGAGGATGAAGAGAAGGATGTGAAGGAGGAAGGAAAGGAGGAGTAGGAGGAGGAGGAGGACGAGGAGGAAGAGGGGAATAGGATTGAGAAGTCTCAAGAGTGGCTTAGCTGAGAGCTTGGCAGCCCTACTACGAGACAGGAATATGAAAGAAGTTTCCCCTGACCATGTGATCCCTGTCTGACCACGTGTTGTTTCGAGGGAGAGAAAGAATCAAATAATAAAAACGTGAGGAGGAGAGAGGAGATGGAATTATAAGGAGCAGGAAAAGAAGAGAAGATAGAGCATTGGTTGAGGGATAAGGAGATGAACAATAGGAATCGATGAATGGTTTGCACAAAAACTGGTTGAATTTTAACCGTGATTAACCTTATGAGAACCAATCAGAGAGGCTTTTTTGAAAAGAGGGCTTCGCTGATTGGTTCTTGTGGAATTAATCGTGTTGAATTTAACCTGCTTTTTTGCAACTGAGCCTAACAGTTCCCAAACATAGACGAGCATAGGAGGTATAGATGAAGGAAAAAGGATGCTAGGGAAATATTGATATTGGAGAAGATGAAAAAAAGCTAAAAATTGGGAAAGGTAATAGAGTGATGAAATTTTTGCAAAATTGATGAGAATGGGGTAAGATAAGTTTTAAGTGAAATATGCAATTCAATTTTATTTGGAAATGTGCTGTAGATCAAATTATAGCATCACAGTTATAGTATATAGTGAAGAAAGATAGGAGAACAACGTTGCCGATACTTTCTCTTGTCAATGCCTGCTATAGACGGTACAGGTTTTGAATGAAAAAAACTAAGAAATTGTCAAAAACCACAGATTAATTGATACTCGGAAAGACTGATTTCGGTTATTATACCATTGTCAATCTGATAAACTGATATCACAGTTTATCAGAGATTGATAATGGTGTAATAACCGGAACCGGTCTTTCTAAGTATCAATAAATCTGTGGTTTTTGACAATTTCTTAGTCTTTTTCATTCAATATGAATAATTACCACAGTATCAACTCCTCAACTACACAAAAAGTGATACAGGTTTATTGATGTAATAACAACTGTTCATTCCCATTTCAAACGATCAATTATATTTATCAAGCAAGAAATTATATTTTCCAATAATTTCATAATGAATTTTCACAATTAAAATGAAATATTAAATATAAATTATTATTTCTAAATTGTTAAAAGAATTTAGCAACATTATGGAGCTAGAAATGGACGTCGCTATCTACTTTGTTGAATGATAGACAAGGTTACCAACACCAATGTTAATCAAATACCGCCATTACAACGTGACCCTCACTATAAGTGAGATCAATCAAACAGTCACATTTAGGGCTAAGCAAGGGCTGAGCTTAAGGGAAATGTGCTGTCATTTCAGCCCTTATAAGGGATAATAGCGGATGGACAGGGTGAGATTAGCCCTTCAACTACTGTCCCACAGCTAGGCTCCAATTCACTTACATGATATGCATTAAATACTAACTGTTAACGCCCTATCTATTGACAGATCAATGTTCTATGTAATCTATGTAAGAGATCTATGTAATCCATCTATAGATCTATGTGTGGTTCCACGCAGATCTCCATCTTTGTTTCTCATCTAGATCTATGTATCCATTTCTATCTATCTCTAGATCAATGTATCTATTTGTCTATAGTAAGGTCCACGTTATTATGACAGTATACGATTAACATTGGTGTTGTTATCCTTGTCCATCATTCGACAAAGCAGATAGCGCTATTCTTCCCTATCTTCGCACAGTTGCCAATCCTTTAAGGCTAAAAATAAACTTTCTACTGGTGATATTTTCCAAAGTTTCTCGATTTGGATATCATCAAAGTATAAAAATGAAAAAGTTTTCTCTGGAAAACATTTTTTCCCGATCATTACTTTTTGAGATATGAGCGCCTAAAGTTTTAATTTTTGGACAGAACATTTGAAATTCGGTGAGAGATAAATCCATGAGATTCACAGGATAGATTCTTCATGGTATTGTTGATCCAGTAAACAAATTTTTTTTTAGATATAAATTTTTAGAAAGCTATTCAATTTACCAAAAATAACTTTTAGTTGAGTTATTTTTGGTCATTTTTGGTAATTTGAATAACTTTCTCAAAAATTGATATTTTAAGAAAATCTTCAATTTAATAGATCAACAATACCATGAAGAATTTATTATCCAAATGTCATAGATTTATCTCTTACCGAATTTGAAATGTTCTGTCCCGAAACTTTGAACATCAGTCGCTCATATCTCAAAAATTAATGATTGGAATAAAATGTTTTCCTGAGAAAACCTTTTCATTTTTATACTTTGATGATATCCAAATCTAAAACTTTGGAAAATATCACCAGTAGAAAGTTTATTTTTAGCCTTCGCACAGACAAGATACTTTTTCTAACGTGAGGTCCACGTTATAATGGCAGTGTTTGATTATCAATGGTATTGCTATCCTTGTCAATCATTCAACAAGCGAATATCGCTTCCTCTTTCTCGCTTTGCTCTGTCACCAGATCGTTTTCTAACAACAAAGAATTAATAGTCAATTAACAAAATATTTATTTTTCATTTATTTCATTGGCAATTACAGATCATAATTATAATAAATATAATATGATTGGGAGAAGACAACAGGCATAGCCCAAAACTGTCTTCTCCCAAATTTTACAAAAAATAAAAGTTTCAAAAAAGAATAAGGTTAAGATTCTACTTTCACTTCAAAAAGTCCAATTTCCACTTCAAAACTAATGACTAAACTGGAAATTTTGAATTTTGATATTTAAAAACTGATTAGAAAAAAAAATATTTCAATCAAATCTCTACAAATTGAAAATTGGAAATTTTTGAGTAATTTTGCAAAATTTTGAGCCAGAAAAGAAACACAACTTCACTATTAGCACAGCTGATTATATTTCATCTTAATTATGAAAATTCATGATGAAAATCATTGAAAAATATAATTTCGTGCTTAATAAAAAATAATTGATTATTTTAAACGAGAATGTACAGTTAATATTACTTCAATAAACCTGTATCAGCTACCCTCCATAGAAGGCATTGACAAGACTGAGGATCGGCAACATTGTCCTCCTATCTTTCTTCACTGTCATTATAACGTGGACCTCACTATGGAGGACTATATATGACTGTAGGACTATTTACAATAATTTTAACTAGTAGAGAACAGTATATAGTAAGAACTTCAACTACAGCTGTTAAGCAACTGGAGTTCTTTTTTCATCTTGATACTGTTCAAGAATAATGTCAAAGAAAAAGAAGGAGAGGGAGAAGAAGAAAAAGAAAAGAAGTAGTAGAAAAGAAGAAGAAGAAGAAGAAGAAAAGAAGAAGAAGAAGAAAAGAAGAAGAAGAAAAGAAGAAGAAGAAAAGAAGAAGAAGAAGAAGAAGAAGGAGAAGAAGAAAAGAAAAGAAGAAGAAGAAGGAGAGAAAAAGAAGAAGGAGAAGAAGTAGAAGAAGAAGAGGAGAAGAAGAAGAAGAAGAAGAGAAAAGAAGAAGAAGAAGAAGAAGAAGAAGAAGAAGAAGAAGAAGAAGAAGAAGAAGAAGAAAGAAGAAGAAAGAAGAAGAAGGAGAAGAAGAAGGAGAAGAATTGATTGAAAATAGGAGTTTTTCCACAGAGAGAGAGCAAGAGATTCCATTTGAATATGTTCTTGAATCCAGGAAAAGATTTAGGTTTTGATTAAGAGAAGAAGTAGAAGAAGAAAAGTGAAAAAGAGAAGAAAAAGAAGAAGAATATGAAAAGGAGAGAGAGCAGAATAACTCAGAGGATAACTGGGATGTAAAGGGCACAAAGTCAAACCCAATTTGCGTTTTATTAGTTGAACTGTGAGCTTGAAAACAGTCGTTAAAGGTAGAGTGAGAGAGATAGAGAGAGGGAGTGAGAGAACAAAATATCAGCTACAAGTGTTCTGTTCTGTCATTTACCTTCTACCAACTTTCTATAGACCAAGTTTCTATAGATAAACAACAAAAGTTTCTATAGAAGATATGTATCGAGCAGTTGAGCCTAGCTGCTGCTGACTCGTGGGAAATCAACACAACACTTTTCTCAATATTTATTCACTTAAATCCTCATCTGCACCTACCAACTCTCCTCCTTCTTCTTCTTCTTCTTCTTCTTCTTCTTCTTCTCCTTCATCTTCTTCTCCTCCTACTTCCTCTTCTTCTCCTTCTTCATCTTCTTCATCTTCTTCATCCTCCTCATCCTTCATACTCTTCTTCTACTTCTTCTCCTTCATCCTCAAGTTCCTTTTTCTCTCCGACCTTACTCAATCTGTCCATCTTTGTTAATCTGTAGCCTACTCCACTGAAGCGAAGTGATTATTCATTGACGTTTCAATTTGTTTTTCTTCTCTCTTTCTTGTTCTCCTCTCCTTTCTTCTATCCTCGTCTCCTTGTCTTCTCCCGTCTCTCTCTTCTGCCCCTTCTGTGTTTCTTCCCCTTCCCGTCTTTTCTTCTTGTACCTTACTTAATATATTTCTTCTACCCCTTCTAAATTCTAACTTCTCCTTTTTCTTCTTTTCCTGTTTCTTCTTCTTCTCCTTCTCCTCCTCCTTGTCCTCTTCCTTCTTCCTCTTCTCCTCCTCCTCTCTCTTTCTCACGATCTCATTCTCCTTTTCCTTGCCTCAATCTTGGCTAAATTACAGCTTATCATTTTCTTCTCCTCCTTTTCTACGTCTCCTCGATTCTTTCTCTTTCTCCTCATCATTCCAATCCCACAATCCTTGATTACTCATAATTATCCTTTTCAACCTTGATCCTTGATTATCCATAATTATCCTTTTTATCCTTGATCTATAATTATCCTTTTTATCCTTAATTATCCATTTTCATCCATAATTCTCCGAGGTGACTTAAAGTAAATCACTCAATCTCCACGCCAAACCATTTTCATCCCAAAAACAACATATTTCTCCAAAATCAGTACTTTTCAGTTGTTCTCAACCAAATCAAGCCAAATTGGGCTTTACATCCAATCTTTTCCACCATATGCACTTCTGTTAACATCCCTTTCTTGTCTCTGTCATTTATTTTTATCTACTCCCTATGATTTCTAGTTGAGTGTAAGAGAGGGCCGGCTGCGCCCTAACTTCGCCCTCCAGGATTTTAATAAAGGCAGCTCAATCAATCAATTCTCTATCCTTGATCACGTTAATCCTGTCCTTCAATTTTCACTGATCTCATCTTCCAACGGCTTCTATCTCACTCTCTCTCTCCCCATTTATTCTCATTGATTAATAATCTATAGTTTGTGAAATTCGTTGAATAACTAGCATTATTGTCACATACATAAATGAAGAAATCTGATTCAATCCAATCTAATCTCTCTTATATTCTCCAAAAATTATCTCCTTCACTGATTCACTGATTTTGTTTATTCTGTCTTCTACCCTCCATTTACCAAATCTGTTTCTCCAACAATACTATCTCTCTCTGATCATTTATTTTCTGTCGTTTGTCCCCCACTTTATCCTATTGTGATTCAATTCTGTAGCTTCTTTATAAATAAACAGCATTCACTTTTCACTTTTACACTTCGAATTCACTTTTACTTCGCATCTAAATTGAAAATACTCGTTCAGAAAGTTGACTTCCATGGCTGCTTGCAGAGATTCCCAAGCTATTACAAAGAGTGTTGACAAATTGAGGGTGGATGCTATCTGACAATCAATACAGATTTCAAGGAGGTTCTACAATGCATTGTATGCGTGCTGTCTCTTCTAGCTTGGGATTCAATTCCTTAATATAACAGGGTAGAATTACCATGTCACCATTTTTTGCTACAATCTGAGAGAAAATATTTATCGTTCCATGGATTGAATTCGCCTATAGTGAAGTCCACCTTATAATGGCAGTGGAGAAAGATAGGAGAACAACGTTGCCCATCCTTTGTCATGTCAATGCCTTCCATAGACGATAGTTGATACAGGTTTATTGATGTAATATTAACTGTTCATTCTCGTTTAAAATGATCAATTATTCTTTATAATTATATTTTTCAATAATTTCATAATGAATTTCTATAATTAAGATGAAATATTTTGTTAATCAATCATCAATTCTACATTCTTAGAAGACGATCTGGCAACAGAGCAAAGCGAGAAAGAGATAGCGCTATCCGCTTTGTTGAATGATAGACAAGAATATCAATACCACTGCTAATCAAACACTGCCATTATAACGTGGACTTCACTATACAGTTTTTTCCGCTGATTGACAGTAGTTCTATTCTGTTGTCTGGGCTATTGACACACAGTGTCTACACAGTAATTCGATATTGTCACATCTTTTCAGAGCAAAATATCAGAGAACACTACAAATTTTTCTGGAGAGAAAATGTCCTCACCCAAGTGGAGTGGAGAGAGTGTTTATACGATCACACAGACTGGATATAGAAGAAGTTTGTTTAAAGAAGATGAGCTGGAATGATGTAGGAGGAGGAGGAGGAGAAGAAGAAGAAGAAGAAGAAGAAGAAGAAGAAGAAGAAGAAGAAGAAGAAGAAGAAAAAGAAGAAGAAGAAGGAGAAGAAGAAGAAGAAGAAGAAGAAGAATGAGAAGAAGAAGGAGAAAAAGAAGAAAAGAAGCTTGAGGGACTTGGGTCTGTGTATGTGTATGTTTGCTAAGAAAACAAAACACTCTCTTCTGACCTTCTTACCAACTATTACACTCACTCATGTCTTCATGCTGCCCTTGGTCTTTTTCTTCTGCTTCATCTTCCTCTTTTTCTTCTACTTCTCCTCCTTCTTCTCCTCCTTCTTCTCTATATTTTGATCGTTTGCTTCCACATATCCTTTGAGCTGCTAACGTCTAGTGCAAACATGAACTTCTTCTTGGCTCTCAAGTTCCTCTTTCTTCTGCTTCTTCTTCCTATTCTTTTTCTTCCTCTTCTTCTCCTTCCTCTCGTCTCTCAAGATCTATCTTCATTTTTCCCTCGTCTTCTCCTTTTTCTACTTCTTCTTCTTCCTCTTCTTCTCCTTCCTCTCGTCTCTCAAGATCTATCTTCATTTTTCCCCCGTCTTCTCCTTTTTCTACTTCTTCTTCTTCCTCTTCTTCTCCTTCCTCTCGTCTCTCAAGATCCATCTTCATATTTTCCCCCGTCTTCCCCTTTTTCTACTTCTTCTTCTTCTCCTTCCTCTCGTCTCTCAAGATCCATCTTCATCTTTTCCCCTATTTTCTCCTTTTTCTACTTCTTCTCCTTCCTTTTCTGCTCCTTCTTCTCCTTCTTCCCCCTGGCCTTCTTCCTCACCCCTTCTTCTTCTTCATTGTTTTCACTGCTCCTCTACCTATTCATACTCCTTCTCCCCTTCGTCTCTTCTCTCTCCTACTCCTTCCACACTGGAAAAGATCAACCCCTTTCTTTTCTTGACCCTTCTACCCCTAGAATAACATCAGCCCTAAAAGACTGTGTCAATACGTGTTTTCCTATCTTGTCCACTATAGGGGTGACACTTACTTGAGAGACCATCCTTCGAACAACAGTCTCACTTAAGTCCCCCTTGAAAAAGGCCCCCTTGCATAAGTCCCCCTTGGATAAGTCTTCCATGGATAAGTCTCTCTACCTCGAGTTCCCCTATCTACTCTATGGGCCGGTTTCCGAGCTCGGGACTTAGCTGAGTTCTAGACTTTTAACAGCTTGAGTAAGAAAATTGGCTCTCCGAAACGGGGCGTAGTCGCAGTCCACGTTTAGATATAATTTCAAAGAACTAGAAAATTGAAAAAAAATCGTTTAAAGTTTTAGCTAATTTGAATTATTTAGGAATGTTTGATTCCGCCAATGAAAAACGTTTCCAATTATATAAATGAGGAAATAAAGATTATCATAAAAAGTGCGACTACGCCCCGTTTCGGAAAGCCAATTTTCTGACTCCAGCTGTTTAAAGTCTGGAACTTAGCTAAATCCCGAGCTCGGAAACCGGTCCCTAGTGTTTCATCCCATTTGATAGCAAGTTCAATTGTAACTATATGGACCGGTTTCCGAGCTCGGGATTTAGCTAAGTTCTAGACTTTAAACAGCTGGAGTCAGCAAATTGGCTTTCCAAAACGGGGCGTAGTCGCAGTTTTTATAACAGTAGTCGCAGTTTTCAATTTCTCATTTCTATAACTATTGGTAACGTTTTTCCTAGACGAAGTTGAACATTTCTAAATAATTCAAAATAGCTGAAACTTTACAGTATTTCCTCTTTATTTTATTTTGTGTTGAATTATCTAGTTTTTTGAAATTCAATTCAAACGTGATTTTGACAATGACTGCGAATACGCCCCGTTTCGGAGAGCCAATTTTCTTACTCCAGCTGTTAAAAGTCCAGAACTTAGCCTAATCCCGAGCTCGGAAACCGGCCCTAAATAGTGGAATCTCCTGATTGCATTTGAATATTACACTATTTGCAAATCGTGGCCTAGATTTGAACTGCACTATTCGACAAATATTCTACCAGATTAAAACTAGACTTTTAACAACTCTATTCTACAATATGTAGCTTATACTACAAACCATAGAAACTGTGCATTGCTAGTGCCCCTTTGTCTTTACCAGTGCTCATAATATCTTTAGAAAGACTTCTAGAATATACCATAGATGATTAAAATGATAGTCACTCTTCTCTATAGTGAGTGAGGTCCACGTTATAATGGCAGTGGAGAAATATATAAGAACAACGTTGCCGAACCTCTGTCTTGTCAATGCTTTTCATAGACGGTAGCTGATACAGGTTTATTGATGTAATATTTACGGTTCATTTTCGTTGGAAATAATTATATTTCATCAAGCAAGAAATAATATTTTTCATTGATCTCATAATGAATTTCCATGATCAAGATTGAGTATTTTGTTGATAAATTATTAATTCTTCATTGTTAAAAAAAGAACTGGCAACAGAGGAAAGCGAGAAAGAGATAGCGCTATCCGCTTTGTTGAATGATAGACAAGGAAAGCAATACCATTGCTAATCAAACACTGCCATTATAACGTGGACCTCACTATAGTGAGCTTGTTGGAGTAAGCATTTAGCTTTTTAGAATAGCATATTTATAAGGAGTAAGAATATTATAATTTAGGATTTCCATTCAATTCTAGAACTAATAGAATATTTCTGTTCTTTGTTACAGGGACTACTACTATGACAGGTGAGTTGAATTATTTTCCACTACTCTTCAAAATTATTGAATAGAATTTAAGAAAAATATAGAAATTATTTATTTTTTGAATAATAGTAATTAAGTTGAACAATATTTCCACCAAACAACGGATTATACGTCATAAGGAGTCAGCTATTATGTTAGCTACTTCCATTATCATGAAAACTACTAATAATTTACTTATTATCGGGGACCGAGCTTCGCTCTGGAGTACAAAAGCATAAAAAATGCATTACGAATGAATAAATTATGATAAAATTCATACAGAAATGAGATCTTATCACAGTAAATTGAGATTAATTCCCAGAGGAATGCAGAAATTTCCTCATAAAGGCCCATTTGCATAAAAACCGGTTAAATTTTAATCCTGATTAACTCCACGTGACCCAATAGGAGAAGACTATTTCAAAAAGATGGATCCACTGGAATTAATCAGGATTGAAAAAAACCCAGCTTTTATTCAACCGGCACTAAGTACCTGATTGAGAAAATGTTTGAAATGAAACATTTGAAATGATTACAAAAGTTCAACAGCTGAGTCATAATTTTGACACAGTCCCACACACATGAACTCGCTCACTCACTTTCATCACCAACAGACGACAAAATGATTATTATTTGAGCTGTTTTTCCAAGGATGAATAATAATTATCCTGTAATGTCCTTCAGCGAGTTTTTCCAGGGATGAGACCTAGTGCAATCGAATCTTCATATTATAGACCTACTATGTACTGAATTTCGTGAGAATCGTTGGAGCCTTTTTCGAGATCCGGTAAAATACATCTAAACATCTAAACATCTAAACATCTAAATCTAAACATCAAACATCTAAACATCTAAACATAAACATCTAAACATCTAAACATCTAAACATCTAACATCTAAACATCTAAACATCTAAACATCTAAACATCTAAACATCTAACATCTAAACATCTAAACATCTAAACATCTAAACATCTAAACATCTAAACATCTAAACATCTAAACATCTAAACATCTAAACATTCAAACATCTAAACATCTAAACATCTAAACATCTAAACATTCAAAAAACATCTAAACATCTAAACATATGAACAGAAGCTGCTCGTTCAATAGTATAGGATAAAAACTACTTATAATTTATCATTAATTGCATGAGAATAGAATAAGAACAAATTAATCAAAAATCATGCCAAATTTAATATGAAAAAGTTAATTAGCACGTATTATTCTGATGCTGAGTGATAGTTCTCTCACAATTTTTTATTCCTTTTTGAAGAATCTCAAACTATATCATCTGAGAATTCACTTATTTCTCTGAAGAATCCAACAGTTCACCAAATTAACCCAATTATCTCTTCCCCAATTCCAGCATTCAAAACTACCCTACAAAATCAACCCTTCTTTCAAAATCCAGGTCAATTGCTCACTATACACTCTGCCATTACTTTTCATAGCCAAGAAAACATTAAACCTCAATCCGTTGCCAACAAATATCACAGGCAAATTTAATCCCTACTCCAAACATTGTATCAAAAATTACGCGCGAAATTCAAACCGGCATGCGATGTAATTGGATTTGCCGCTTCATTCCAATTCAGAATATACACACAACAAACTCACTTTAATATGTCAGTATTTCTCTGATGAACAGCAACAATGCTACACATCCAACAGATACTGTCAGTTGGAGCTTGTTCTGAATGTAGAAGTGGGAAGATTTTCTCTCAGGATTATAAAAAGAAAATTTGATTGTGTGTCTGCACTGGTGAATGCAGGGATGGATTATGTCTGAGGAGTGAGGGGTATGAGGGCTGTAATGTGGTGTGAGAAAGAGAGAAAGAGGGAGTGATGAGAAAAGGAAAAGAGGAAGAGAGAAAGCAGGAGTAGAATAAGTGAATAAGGAATAATTTCACTGAGGAATAAAGAGTAGGAGGAAGTGATAAGAAATAGGGACAGAGGAAGAAAGAAAGCGAGAATGAAATGAGTGAGTAAGGATATGACTGAGGAGTGAAGAATATGAGGAAGTAAATCGAGGTGTGAGAGGAAGAGAAAAAGAGGGATAGAAGAATAAAAGGAAGAGAGAATGAGGAATGAAATGAGTGAGTGAGGAATAATTTCACCAAGAAATAAAGAATATGAGGAAGTAGAATGAGGTTTGAGAGACAGAAAAATGAGGAGAGGGAAAAAAGGAGAAGAGGAAGAGATAAAGAGGAAATGAATTGAGTGAGTAGGGAATTATTCGAATGAGGGATGATGAGTATGAGGAAGTAGAATGGGGTTGAGAGAGAGAGAAAAAGGAGGAGTGGGGAAGAAGGAGAAGAGGAAGAGGTAAAGAGGAAATAAATTAAGTTAGTTGGGAATTATTTCACTGAGGAATGAAGAGTATGAGGGAGTGAGAAGAAGTGTGAGGGGAATATAAGAAGAGGAAAAGAGGAAGAAGGAGTGAGAGAAAAAGAGAGAATAAATTCAGTGAGTAGGAAATTATTTCACTGAGGAGTGAAAAGTATGATGGAATGAATCAAGTTGTGAAGGAAAGAGAGATTGAGAAAAAGAGGAAATAAAGGGAAGGAGGAAGAGGGAATAAAATGAGTGAATAGGGAAATCACCAAGGAATAAAAAAATATGAGGAAGTAAATCGAAGTGTGAGTGAAAAAGAGAAAGAGAGAAAGAGGGAGGGATAAAGGGAAAAAGGGAGAGAGAATGAAGCGAAGAGGGAATAAAATGAGTTAGTGGGTGAGAACATGTGATAGCTTGTTTCTGAATCACAGCCCTCTAGATAGTAGCTTTGTTCTTCCTCAATTTGAAATTGATGTTCTGCATGAGTAACTCTATATTTCTCTCTCCTCTATATATTTCATTCTATAAACCGTCTCTATCTCTTTTATTGTATTATATCTCCTCATATCCACTGCAATGTTCAGCTCTATATGATGTAATCCTGAATATATCACACTTGATTTCTCTTCTATCTCTCTTATTGTATTACATATATATCTTCGCATACCCTTGGGGAAAAATATTTTTCGTTGTACCACCGTTGCTCTCACTAATTTCTTTGTAATCCTGTTTGTTTCGCTGGTGTAAAATCATCTTATTCTCTTGGTTTTGAAGATTTATTTCTTCAGTTATTTCCGTGCTTTGATTAGCTTCTACACTCTCAATATTACATATCATTATTGGTTTTCTCAAGGAAATTCTTCAATTTCCTCACTTTTTTGATATTTACTTTCTTAGTTTTATAAAATAGAACCATAGTACCCTTTAAAATTGACAAAATAAGAATGAAGATTATAGTTTTAATTATTATTTTATCAATTCCAAAGGTACTATTGTACTACTTTATAAATAAAACAAAGTAGTCCTGCATTTATACATTTTACTTTCTTCGATATTTCAATTCAAATTGACAACGGGACGTGAGAGAATATGGTCCGGATGAAATAATAGAAGAAGATAGAGGAGGAACGAATTAGAATGACATCGAGACAAAGAGAAACGGAAGATGGAAGGAAGAACTTGAAAAAGACAATGAATAATCAAAAGGAGAAAGTGCTAAATTTATAAGCGTCTTAATTCAAGCGCAAAGATGTAATTAGTGGAAGAATAAGGAGAAGAATTGGGAAATATTGTGAGATGGTAGAAATGAGATGTAATGAAGTGAGCAAGAGAGAGGTAGAGAGTTGAAAAGGAAAACGGAAATAACATTCAAAGGAGAATTCAAATAAGACAGAAACATGAGATGAAATCAAGTGAGAGAAAGAGAGGAAGAGACTGATAAAGAATATAAGGATAGCATGCAGAAAAAATCAATTGAGAGAAAAATAGAAGAAGAAGAAGATCCGAATTTATCTCAACGTCTTAATTCAAGCAACAGGACGCAATGAGTAGGAAAATGAGGAGAACAAATTAGAAGCAGGAGAAGAAAATAACAAGAAGAAAGAGAAGAAGAGGAGAAAGGAAAAGAAGAGAAACACATAGGCTACACACCCTTTGCACACTTCACTGTATATTAGTTGGTAGAGCAGAGAGAATAGAACACAGGAGAGAGACGTGGAAGGAGGAAAAGAGGAAGAGGGAGAAGATGACGAAGAAGAAGAAAAATAAAAAGAAAAAGAAGGACAAGACAGAGAACAAAGGTGTGTAGGGGTGAAAGCGGAATGAACGGTGTGCCGAGTTTAATTGCGTGGAATCACTACTGTTGCACTCTGAAAGCTTCTGCCCTGCTATCTCCAAGGAATTTGCTTCTCTTATCTCCCACCTTCTTCTTCTACTTGCTTCTCCTCCCCCTCCTTCTCTCCTCCTCCTTCCCCTCCATTTTTACCCTCTTTCTTCTAGAGTTTTATCCTTTTTCTTCTCAATCTTCGTCGTGTTCTTGTTCTGCAACTCAATTTTATCGTTCTTCTTCTTTTTCTCCTTCTCTTCCTTACTCTCTTTCCTCTCCTCTTCCTTATCCTCCTTCTTCTACTCCATCTTTTTCTTCCTTCTCATCTACCATTTCTTCTTCTACCGCTGCCTCTCCTTTCCTCTAAATGCATCTGCAACTTCCTTCTCTTCTCCTTCTTCTCCTTCATCACCTTATAGTTCTCTCCCCTTTTACTCTCCTTACTCTCTTTCTCCCACTCCTCCTCCTACACCTCATTATGTTCTTCTTCTTCACCTTCTTTTTCTCGTTCTAGAGTTTCATTCTTTTCTCTTTTCTCAATCTATGTCGTGTTCTTATTCTGCAACTTGATTTTCTTGTTTCTCTTCTCCTTCTTCTTCTTCTTCTTCTTTTCCACCTCTTCTTCTCCTCCTTCCTCCTTCTTCCTGTGTCAACCCATATAGAGTGAAGTGTGCAGGGGTGTGTTGTATGTTGGGGGTGTCTTTGTACAGATATATATAAGGAACCCTTCCTTCTTGTTTCTTATAATATAATTATTTTGTTCACGTTGCACTCAGACTGTCACTCTATATCTGTAGCTGTTTCTATACTGTAGCTCTATATTTCTGTGTATCCAACTTTATCACTATACTCTCAGCAATATCTATATATGTATATACACTCCGACTACTCCATTTGTACATAGAGCAATAGTCCAGATTGCACTTTGTATAAAATCAGTGAATTGCATTGCTCTCATTATAACAGTCTGATATTTTTTTCAGTTTCTTTCTTTCTTTTTCCTCATTATTTTTTCTTTTCCCTTCCTTATAATCTTCTTTCCTCCTATCAGTTTTCTTCTAATTTATCATTGAATAATGCTATGTAATTAGATAATAAATCTAATTTATCATCTACATACGTAGATGTGCTCTATCATTTCAGATGAATATTCAAGAAAATCATGGATGATAATACACTATACGGATTGGTCTGTGACCGGGAACAACACGTTACTTGCAAATAATTATACATTTAGATACGGTAATTCATGATAAATTGTTCCTTTTGTGATCCAACCCATAATGAAAATGATTGTCACCTATTCTCTTCTTCATTTACATTGATCTCTATTAGCCTACATACATTTTTTGGACTCAAAATAGTGTGTGAATTAAGTTATCATTTACATAACCTCTAGACTGTGTATTCCAAATTAAGATTTAAAGCAGTTTTAGGCGAATGCCTGTTGTTTTTACCTGCATTGCATCTATTGTCTATTAATAAATGAAATGGAATGAAAAAAATGAAAATGATCTCGATGATCTCTGAAAAATAGTACAGTATTACAAAATCTAGCGAATCAGGATTATTGTACGGACTGTATCATCTCTAGAATTTTTGAAATAGATGAATCAACTAATAATAATGAATGAATAAATAAGCTATCCAATAATAAATCATCAATCTCTATGCTATTACAACGGACTGTATAATTTCTAGAATTTGAGGAAAAGATAAATCAACCAATCAGAAGGTAACCATTGAGAGGGTAGCAATCTTTTCGACTTGTTTACAAACTAATTACCTGCAAAAATAATGCTGTAGTACATCATATCTTTTAAATAAAATGCTCTTTAAACAAGAAATTCAAATAAACTAATTTAAAAACAGAACAACTCTATCTACCACCATCTTGAAAACACCTTCTTTAACCTGACCTCCTTACAAATCTAGGCATGATGTAATCAACATACATTACATTTCCCCTCGCAATAAATGCTACGATAAACCAAGGCTTATATACATACAAATAATGAGTATATACTTACACCACCAAGGCTAAGATACATATACATATGTTTTAAATACTTAACCTCACCTATACAAACAGTGTATATACTACAGGTTACAGGTGTATCTATACTTTCAGTACTTACAGGGTTGGTATATAGACTACACTGTATATACTTACAGGTTACAGAGCATGTGTATTTCTAGTATATACACGTAATTTGAGAATACACAGCACAGGGTGTACTGATGGTATAAATTACAGGACAGAGATAGAAAATGGGGTGTAGGGCTGTTCTAGCTAGGCTGAGACACCCACACTGCTTCCTAGTTCTAAGTTATTAATTGAATAAATTGTTACAGTGCAGTGCAGAAGGTGTGAGATCACGTGTAGGTAGAAGAAATGCAAGAAGGAAAGAAAGAGTTGACTTAGTGAGAGGCAGAGGGAGAGAGAGAGGAAGAGAGAGCCTGTGAGTGAGGCTTAGAAGAGAATTGAACTAGAAGTGCACGGAAAAGTTGACTTGGGGAAAGAAGAAAGAGAGATAGAGCCAGAGATAAGGAGAGAGATAGAGAGATTGATTGATTTATTCAATTCAATTGAGAGAGAGAAATTGATTTATTGATTGATTATAATATGCGTTTATTTGGGCGGAGTTAGGACTCCTAGTCCTCTCTGCCATACAACCCTTTATAAAAAAAATAACATAGGAATACAAAACAATAGAGAGGGAGAGAGCAGAGAGAGAGAGAGTGAGAGAGGAAGAGAGAGCCTGTGAAAGAGGCTTAGAAGAGAAGTGAACTAGAAGAAGTGCACGGAAAAGTTGACTTGAGGAAAGGAGAAAGATAGATAGAGTGAGAGAGAATCAGAGAGACAGAGAGATTGATTGATTGATCTATTCAATTCAATTGAGAGAGAGAGATTGATTAATTGATTATATGCGTTTATTAGGGCGGAGTTAGATCTCTGCCACACAACCCTTTACAAAATAAGAGAAAATTTACATAAGAATACACAACAATAAATAAGATTGGATCTAGATTAGATTTCTTTATTTATGTTACAATATTTACTGGTTTATACACTAATTTACATCAAATAACGGTTATGCTAATAATTATTCTACG